>NC_084820.1:70559737-70710136 GCF_958449725.1 Rosa rugosa
AATTCTTATACATAAAGTTCCAAACCAAACATTTCGGTACACGAAATCTGAAATTCGACCCACTATCAGTACACGACGTCAATTTTTGACACCAAAATGTCTATTATGCCCTCAATTTTTTTTTTAATAATTTTTTTTTCTGTTATTTTTTTTTCCTTCGTTTTTATCTCTTTCTTCTTCCTTCTTCCGGCTCCACGAAACCCACCTCTGTTTTCATGTGAGAAGAAGCCCGAGCTCACCCACCTCTGTTAACCCAGCTACTAAATTTAGAGCAGAACCTGCTCTCGGGTGGAGGAATGGGTGTTCAATTGGAGGGCAAGGGCGGCGTTGGAAGCGAGGGAGTGAGCGTGGAGGTGAGGAAGGCGGCGTTGGAAGCGAGGGAGTGAGCCCGGAAGAAGGAAGAAGGAAGAAGAAAGAGATAAAAACGAAGGAAAAAAAATAACAGAAAAAAAAAAAAACTGAGGGCATAATGGACATTTTGGTGTCAAAAATTGACGTCGTGTACTGATAGTGGGTCGAGTTTCAGATTTCGTGTACCGAAATGTTTGGTTTGGAACTTTATGTATAAGAATTATTAGTGGCCTTTACTTGGTGTACTGTTTGCGAAATTTTCCCATTTTTTATGTCACATGATCTTAATCATATTTTTGAATTCTTATTAAATATATATGAATGCTTTAATGAGTATGTAGTGAAATTGGAAAATGAAAATAGATAAGAAAAAAAATAAGGAATACAATCTAATATTATTGAATTGGAAAGTCTACATAAAATAAATATAATATTTTTTTGGTATAATTATTATCCTTTTATAATGGGTTATATATGTCATTTAATAATTCATAATAGAGTGAGGTCAAGTAAGCAAATTTAGAGGTCCCAATAGAAACTCTCAACGAAAAAATGGGAGAATTACGGAATTACCTCTCATAATCTGGGCTTAAATGACTAGCCCAACTACATACGGACTTGGGCTTTTCGATTGTACTAGCTGTGAGTTTAGGAAGTCTGACTGTCTGAACTCTGAGTAGTTTTGAACTTGTGTGTTGGGGATCGTGAAGCTTTGTTAGGGTTGTTTTTCTAAGAAACTCCACTTGTACTGCTCTGCGTTTGAGGCTTATTTTTGTCACGTTTTAAATGCTACAAACGATTTTTTTTTTAATTTTTTTAATTTTAGCACGTCCACTATTGTATTTGTTTGGTTTGGTTCTTTGACGTTAGATTCTTCAGATTGATGAACAAATATCATAAATTAAAATAATAAGAGAATTTATTCAAAAAAAAAAACAATAAGAGAATTATTGATCCGAATTTTTTTTTTTCTCTTTTCATCTGGAAGCAGATAAGATATAAGTAACTCATCAATTGATGGCATAAAACAAAAAGTCGTTAACAGATAATTAGACCTTGAATACAATTTTTTTTTTGACAAAATAAATTGCATATCATTAAGCAATTGAGATGTTTACATTAGATATTAGTACATTGGATACTTTTGTGGTCCATCCTCAACTCATTCTTGAAATGCATGATACATAAGTGCATTCCAGGCTAATACGTTGCCGGATTGCAGTTTCAAGAATATAAATACAAATAATTAAATTATGATCATTAACCACCAGTTACTCACTCAATTCTAAAATGATTAATTTGTGCCTAATAAAGAGTCTATAAACCCAAAGCAGCTAGGTATAACTCTGTAACTTTAACACTTAAGTGACCCGATACTCCTTTAGAATAAGTGCGCTATTAGAAGTTCACCATTTTCATTACCTAAAACTACTCACAGACCTCAACTTGCATTGACATCAACATCGCCTTCGAGTCTTGGACATTCTGTTTTAGAAAAGGAAATTATGGTCAAAGATATTGGGCACGTGCTTAAAGAAAGAAAGTGAGAGCCTCAGTGATTGAAAAACGTTTAAATTAGAGAAAGAAACTTTTTTCCTAATCACACAGGGTTAGGTTATTGCGGAAATGTCTTCTCTGCTTTTTCGATGTTTTGTTTGCAAATTTAGGGAGCCCATTTTACTAGAATATCATCACTTGGTTTGGTTTAACAAAAGTGATATGTATACACACACACACACGTGATTTTTCAAAATATGAGTCTCCAACATGTTTAGGTTGGGTGCGCATGCCAAGTTTGAGAATAAATAGGACTTTTTCCCATTAGATTTTGTATGTTATCATCTTCTTGTTCATCGAGTAGTAGCAAACCACTCTCCCACATTCTCCTCGTGTTCTATCGTGCTTTCGAGTATATTAGGATGTTCAATGTTTAATTTCCTTCCATTCATATTCAAGCCTCTATGCTCTATTGCTGGATAATGTGTTTGTGGCATCCGCGCTAGCTTGTTTGAGAAGAGATGTAGAGACTGATGACGTACGTGATGTAGTTGAAGCAGTAGCAATGCGGTCCTCGTGAAGACTCGACAACCACTATGGATGCATAGTGATTGTGCATGTAAGGTTAGATTTTTTATGTGCCTCTCTTTTCATAAAAGTGAATCGATTGATTTTAACTTAGAACTTTTTATGTTTATCACTTGATATAGTAAAAAAAAAAAAAAAAGTTAAACTCGATGCATCATTTATCACTATAACATGGATCATAATTGAATTTCGACAACATCGCTCCTAATATTCTCAGATTTGTTTGCCAGGGTAACATTTCTCTAGTAGTAGAGCTCCAAAGTCTCCACAATTGGATCATTAATTAGCATTCATGTAGTAAATTGAGCCACATATATCTTTTTCTGTATAAATGAGAAGTGTTATATTTCACTAGTGCTTCACAATGGGATATCATTGTCATGTAATTTTCGAGCGAGTTATATTATGACTGATTGTTTTTATTTTTTAAGATCATATAATTCTGGAGTATGCAATTGCCGATTAGAGTGTAAATATTTTTCATTTTTGTCTTTCTTTCACGGTGCTCGATGAAATATTTTATAAATTAAGATATATTAGAGTCAAATTAAGTTCGCCCAAGTCTGATTTTATAACCTCATTCCCATGCTACCAAATAATGCACGACTCTATTACATGATAATACAAGGGACATAGTTATTGTTGTTGCACATGCACTCATACATGGACAACGAAATTAGCCTCAATCGGTATAACATCCCACTTGCAATTTCACGTCTCGAATGACCTTCCTTGTTCATATATCATATCTATCTTTTTCTATTTCCCACACGTCAATTTTCACGTCGAGTGAGACTCATGGAACATAACTCCATTCATATATATCTTCCTTGTCGGCACCGCCGATTCATGATCGATCATTAATCATTATCAGTCCGTACAAAATCGCATATAGAGGGGGAGAAGAAGCCTTGATCAATTATTTGTAAATTACAGAATTAACTCATTAGTACTCATCAATCTCCTAATCGGGTATATGCACTATATTTGGCAATGATCTAGATAGTTGATGCAAAAGTTTAAGCAGCAACAGTTGGACAAACTAAGGATTAACTTGGAAATTTCATACACAGCTTTCCGCTTGGATGCTATCTTGTTTGAATTTTTTGAAGATGTGATACATTGATTCAAAGATTGAGATGAGAAAAATAATCTTCACACATGATTTCTTATTTCTATGAGCTAGGAGCATCTTACTGATCTTAGGCCTAAGATCATGTAAAAACTCAATTTATCATAGGTTGGTTACTATCAAGGTGCGCACTCGCTTTGCTTCAACACAGTACACGAAGAGTTACTATACTCACATTGAAACTGCTCTTTTTTCGACTTCCATGTCCTCCAATGCTTTTGAATGATTTAAACAATAACTTATATCATCTTTAAGGCATCTAGACACCTTTACCATGGACGTGTAGTAGCTCTAACAAATCCGGATCTAGCTCTAGTAAACTTTCTCGAATCCTATGTACTTATAATCTAAGACTGAAACCATATCCATTATATATAAGCTTCGGTTTTCTTAGTAATGCTTAAATTATGTCGCTGAGAGGTTCTAAAACATATTAAGAGAAAATTATACAATAGATTGAATAGATACTTGATAGTCTTGGAACAAAATCAACATGGTTGAAGACCTTGAAATTTATCATATATATGATCATAGAAACTTGAGAATTTCTCAACTTTCGCGTGTGTTAAGCTAGGGTTTGACACTCTTCCTATTCCTTTTCCTCACATAAAACCCTAGAGGAGATATTTTGTTTGCAAGCTCTTTCATGCACATATGCGAATCTTCGCAATCATGGCCGACCCGACATGTGAATCTTTGTTATCTACCACGTGATTGTTATCCCTTTTGTGCTTTGCATTCAATCCAATTCAATTAGGCACAACAAACATGTGATGGAAACAACGAGTGGCTACAAGACGAACTTCTTTTTCGTATGAGCTTGGGAAGCTGGCAATGCCAACCAACAGATGAACTGTCCTCGTGTATCGTTTGCCGTTTTTGACAGTGCAGAGTGCGAGATGGGCCTCACAGGTTATTTTCTGAGATCTCTCTCTCGAATAATAAAAGCTTTTGGATGGTAAAGTCTCGAGGATGGTTGTTGTAAATGATAGCTAGTGACTCATCCAGGACGACCTAATTTTGTTTTTGTCTGCTGGTCATGATCGATCGAGTTGGATGTATATGAACTTTACATATTGCAACTCAAATATTCAAGTAATTGTAACAAAGAAGGTTAATAATAGAAAAAATGTAAAATATTTTGATTTTCGCAACAAAAATGTGAAAGGTATAGTTATAGTTTGATTAGAGACTTTAATAAGAAAAAAGAAATTAATACTTCCCCCCTTATATATACTTTGTGATAAAGGTGATCTAAATTTTGAATGTTTGACATTTACTCAGAGGATAACACGGAATCTCCTTTATCAAATATAATGAAATGGAAGGAAAAATCAACATAGTTCTAGTGCAGTGCAACATGACATGTTGTAAAACATAGTAGGAGGTCTCGAGAGCGAATCATGAATGCCAATGTGTGGTAGGACGTTGGGACATGTAGACACGATAGATCTGATAATAATGAAAAGGAGTTAATAAGACGGAGAAGGAGCACGTACGTGAAGGGCTTCCTTTGCAGGGGTTGCAATTTAGGTTACGTTCGCGTCCGACTTCAATGTTTGCATGGCCATGCATAACTTCGGGGAAAATCCCATATGCATCTCACTAAAATAAGAGCTATTATTCTCTACGTGTCGGTTTCTCGTTGGTCCATCTCGATGTAATTGTACGTATGGGTTTCTAAATATCTCACCCCAGTGACCCCACCCTACTTCTGAGAATCTGATTTCTGATATCAGTTCCAGATTTCATGCAGCTGCAGCCACAGTATTATTATATAAACACGTTTATTTTTAGCACATGCGTATTTCTGATGTGGTCTGGAAGAAACTGCAGGTCTCTATCTCACCCAGACAATTTTCTGTACCTATGATCTCCTCCAAAAGTTTCAAGATTCTACGTACTTCTATCGCACTAAGCAAAACGGCACCTCTTGTGAGGCAGAAGCATTAGATTAAGCCAGTTACTAACTAGGCTAATACGAACAAAAAGTAAATATCATTTTCTCTAACCATCAGAGCTCGATCAGCAATGATTAACTGCAAGAAATTAAAAAGGAGACCAGGGTCGACCTAGCTAACCTATGCTGTTTACGTACTATCCATCATGATATATATTAGAAAGATATATATGACAAATACTCTCATTAATTTACTATAAAAAGGAAAGCATATCTCAAACTTTAGGATAACCCTATTACAAACTAAATTTAAGTATAATTAATTAAATACCAGGCCAACATATATATATGAAACAGAAAAAAAATTATTTATGTACTAATAATTATGTATATAGACAGACCTAATTATATATATGTAATTAATGATCCAAATTATTATAAATATAGACGATGAGTTGGGGGTGTTTACTGATCTCCATTTACTCATTTAGTAACTGCATAGACCAGAGATCCTCCATGCTCCAGTAACTCTCTTGATTGGAATCCGGAGGGGGTACAACGTTAGGATGATCAGGAGGCTGAACCAGAGTTACTGGGTACGACGCCGTCGTGGCGCATAAAGGGTAGGTGGTTTCCATTGCGTCGAGACCAGTAGTGCTGCTCGATCCCACTTGGCTCGTGCTTGCCTGATCTGCAGTCCCTTCTGAGCTTTGTCCCTGTGAATTGCTCTGATCACCTTGCTTGATGTGCTTTTGGATTCGGGTTCTCCAGTAGTTCTTGATTTCATTGTCGGTCCGTCCTGGCAGATGCTTTGCGATTTTCGACCACCTGCATGAGCAATTAGGCTAAATTATTTAGCTAATTAAACACAACTATTTGCTAGTTCGCTGTAATTAAGTTCCTAGTATAAAAAGTTGCATGAACCGGATAAGAAATAAATAATTGATATAATTAAACCCTTTGGGTTAGTCTACTGGATCCAATTCGTATAAGGTAAACAATGTCAGATTAGCCAAAAAGCTAAGAAAGAGCGATAATGACCGGTTGGAAGTTCCTAGTAACTTTTATATGTGTTCAATGGCTTCATGGTCTTGCAAATCTTGCATATAACACACATTTTAGAAGATTTGTAAGGCCATTCCAAGCAGCATATAGTTATATACTATAAGCGCCAACTCGTATGCCCTTCTTGACTGACTAAACATACGAAATACGTATAGTTGGCACTGTATTTAAGAACCGGACTAAATGCTCGATCGTTTGATCTTTGCACTATCGTAAACCTTGTGAAATAATTAAGAACGAGCACTTTGTCATGCAAAATGCAAGAGGGACCGAAAAGTTAATATCAATCTGAATACTCAATCCAAAAGCTCAGTTGCTACTCAATTTGTGACCTAATTTTGATAGTTTGTTGTGATGCATCGATTTCGATAGTAGTTCATTTCTCCAAAACGTAAAGAGAACTTTAAACATACCCTTCCATAGAGTCTTGAAATTGAGATTGTGACATTACAAATAAGAGCGAGCAAAGTTAGACTATGTCCTCTTGAGCATGATGGGGCTAACACTAGCAGAATGAGATCTACCCTTAATTACCATATGGGATAGAGCAAAGAACATTCGACTCTGGACAAACTGGACCTATAGAGTTCAAGATTCACCCTCACCTATTATGTGAGTAACTGTGGCCTAATATGACTAAAACCGAGGGTCTAAAACTAAATGAAATTAGACCAACCATAGAAATATCGAACCAACTAGAACCCAAGGTTCAACCTCAGCTGAAACAGGATCTACCTTGGTTGAATAAGTCTAAGCGTAGACAGTGGAGTGGGACTGAACAACACTCTAGCTAGTCGCAATGGCGACCATAATAGGACCTACTTTTGATCGTAATCAGTGGCCGTAGTGTAATCTAGGGTGAACCACGTAGTCATTTGTGTTTTATGCTTATAGTGCAACACTTGGTTTTAGCTAACCGAAACTTTTAGACCTGCTTGGACTCCCTTGTTAACTAATCAAGCTCACTCACCAGCAACCAAAAAAAGAAAAGATAGTAAATTAATCAAAATATAACAAAGAATTAACAAAAGAAAATAATTAGTAAATCAAAGTACCCTTTCTATCTGTAACAAAGAGTATGTTCTTAATCATTTCTATAACTATCATGCTCATTAACAAAATTACTGGTGC
Source organism: Rosa rugosa (assembly GCF_958449725.1). Lineage (NCBI taxonomy): Eukaryota > Viridiplantae > Streptophyta > Magnoliopsida > Rosales > Rosaceae > Rosa > Rosa rugosa. The sequence goes on from NC_084820.1 coordinate 70,567,402, forward strand.
AACACCTAAATAATGAACAACCAGTTAGAAACACCACTATATAAATAACCACCATATAAATCATGGAAGTGTTGTTGGTTGGTGGAAGTGAATTCCATGGAAAGGTTTATATTTTTTGTTTTCTTATTTTTAATAAAAGCGAGCGTATCTTGGAAAATCTATCAACACATGTTCTACGGGTGAGATTTAAAGTCTTCCAAGTTGGACATTTCATCATATAAATAAGACACACCAGACCTGGGAACCAAATGTTGCCACAAGAGAAAGAAAAAAAAAAAAATCAACAGATCGAGACGGCTTTGCGTGTGTGCATCACAGAGTAATAATATTACAACAACTCGATCCCAGTTGGATTTCATATACTTGAAGACACCCTCTGATATCAGATCTGGGGCTTCAAAGACAATATCCCCGGAATAACAGGTATGCCCATACATGCTTTATATATATATATATATATGTATGTATGTATAAAAATATGTGTATATGTATCTTATTTAAACTACTTATCATCTAGTTGTTCCTGTCCTAAGAGGTTTATAAATATATGCTGCATTTTTTTCTTTTCCATACCAGACTGGTGAGGATCAGATCTTGAAGGTATATAGTTATATAACTAACCGATATATGGATATTTTTGACTAAATATCAGAGAAGAAAAGGTAACTTAGCTCATGATTGTGAGCTGCGGCCATGCACACCTCCGATGATCCGAATCCGATGATTCGTGCTGTACGAAAAAAACTTATAGAGGGAGGGAGGGGCCGGCCGGCCAGTCATTGTCTTAAAGAAGCCAAAACAATAAGGTTTATGTCAACTTCAAAGCCAAATAAGGCAAAAGGGTTTTTTTCTTTTCTCCCAAGTGAGATGTTTGGCATGTGACCAATTTGCTGAGGAGTTCGACTTAAATTGGAAAAGTTTTTATTGCCCCTGTACTTTTTTCCGGTTCGCGTTCCCAAAGTGTCCTTTAAAATAAGGTATATTCTTTTTAATTTTTTTTTTCTACAAAAACAATTTCCTAATCTTTGGACTTTTTTGAATGTTTGTTAATCATGGATGGTATCCTAATTTGGACACCATTACCAATTTTAACAAATATTGATAAAAGTGATTCGATGCTAAATAAGCATGCACATGCAAAGTTAATCTTGCTTATGGTGATATCCCAGTTCGCTTTGTCAACTCTCTTACATGGTGACACGTCATCCTACAATCAGCGGCGGCCGAGCTAACCGGAGTTAAATATGCGATGGTAAAAATAGAACAAGTTTACTTGTTTTCCGGTAAATCCTTGTCCTATGTTTTCAACTCATCTTCTAGGCGCGGGCTTAAAGAGTACTCTTAAAACCACTACCAATTATGACTTCACCACTGTCTGAAATATCTTGGATCTTGCAACATATAAGAGAATTCCACAAAAAGAAAATTAGAAAAAGGCGGAGTTTCAAATTATAAAAAGAAAGAAGAAGAAGAAGAAATATAGAGAGAGCGAAAACAAAGGGATAAGAAATATGCTGAACTAGCCAGAATATGAAAACTGTTTAGGCTTTAAAAGGTCCACATCCCTATGATAAAGACTCCTTTAGAACTTTGAATTTCAAAAAATAAAAAATAAATGAAGAAGAATAAAAAGAAGAAAAGAATATCTTTAATTAGTCACCATCACATAACGTTGTAAATATTTTTCGTGGGTATGGATCGAAGACTCAAAGTCCCCAGGTAATACGTTGCATATCTTGACTTATCTCTCTTTCTACCCAGGTATCACTACCCATACTAATAGCTAGGGCAGCTGACAAGTGATCAGATCGCTATATGCATGAGATCAGAAGAAGAAGAAGAAGAAGATCAAAGCCTCATATATTAGTTATCGAAATTAATCAAAAAGATGCAAAACCATATCAAAATAGGAATAACTAATCAATCAAAAGAAATAAAAGAAAAACAAAATTATTGTCTTGTACGTAAATTGTTAAAGTCTAAACAGAAATGATAGATCAATGGATCACCTGTTTCCCCACTTGGCATGCAGTTCCATGATCAAGAGCTGTTCCTCTGGTGTGATATTGCCTCTCCTAACGTCCGGTCGGAGATAGTTTAGCCATCGGAGTCTGCAACTCTTCCCAGTACGTTTCAAACCTACATATGATCGGTTTTGTAAGCTAGGGTTACTCGATTATATATTAGTTAGCTTTTTAGATAGAAAAAGTACACAAATGTTTGGAGTTTGAAAACCTAATTTGATAAGAAAGGTATATATACCGGCAGATTTGGCAAGGGAGTTCCATACACCTTCACCATGGTTTGCAATATAGTTGATCAGAATCAAATCTTCTTCCATGGTCCACGGCCCTTTTCTCACTTCAGCATCCTGGGATGATGAATTGCATGGTTTTTTATCCATTCTTTGTGTTACAGAGATGGATAAAGGGATAGAGAGAACGAGAGAAAGAGAGAGAGATAGAAAGAAAGAAAGTTAGGCAGACATATCAGAGCTAATGGGGTAGCTGGGGGCTTTTATAGAGGGAGCCTAAGATGGTTTTTTCTCAGTAAATATTGCTCTTAATCAGAATTAGAGTGTGAGGAGCTTCCGACCTAACTATCTTTTTGAGCTGCTCATACATGTGTGTGTGTAGAAATATATTATGTATCAGAACAAATACATGTTTTCATGCATGACGAAATTTCTTCTTATTTAGGGCGAATCTGAAATTCTACAATGGACTGTATGAGATTTCTATGCTTCTGCAGCTAGCTAGCTAGTGAATATTAAAACAAATGTACTCTTACGTAAGCATAAAAAATGATCAATATCTCCAATGAAAAAAAAATAAAAAGAAAATTGAAATACGTATCCAGAAAGCACATGCATGGTCAAGTGCACACTGAGAATAAGTGGGGGAAAAGCTATTTTCAATATTGAATATGTCCACTAAAATGAAATTAAGGTTAAATGTTGGATGGAGTTTTAGAATAATTTACACATTTAGGGTTAAATTACTCATGAAATTTCTCAAATTCCAAAAGTTAAACCCTTCAAACGATGACGGTTGCTTGTATGGTCTAATCGAATCATGCATGGGAGTTGCTTGTATCCCTCAGACGATTTCGCCAACTCGAATATGGTCTTTGGATTGATAACGTTATATTGTACGGTTGCATGTGCCCTGCAGGTTGGAAGTTCTTGAAGAAACCCAGAGATGACATAATAGCATAATCTCTCTAGTACGTACTGTTGCTGCCAGTTGCTTTGAGTAGTGAAACAAAAAATGGGGTTTGGAAAAGCTATGGTGCTCTTTGCGTTCCAGTTCATCACAAACTATTGTTTTGTTTTTGGCTCTTAATTTGCATCGGTTCCAGTTCATCAGAAACTAAAACCATCTGTAGCAGCTAGTGAGTGATGATCGAGCGTTCTTCTTTTCTGAGTAATACTACGCGCGCGCGCGCACACACACGTATATACATAATATTATATCCAGATCAAAGTTCATTCCCCTGTTTTCTGGCCACCAATCAAAAGCTTACCCATCATTTAGTAGAAACCCTAAGTTGATCTTGACCTAATCATATGACAGAAACTCCAAGTAAAGATGTCGGTTCTCATCTTTATTAGACTACTGTGTTCAAGTCGCTATAGAACGTACCACGTACAGTCCTATAAAACTATGGCCTTTTCCCACCATACCTACCCTTATAAATGGAAAACCCTATTTTTCCAGCATCAACTCAACAACCCTAAAACTGAACTTCCATAAAACTATAGTGATTGAATTAGTCTCGATCCGAGACCTGTACAGATCGAGAGCAATCATTTTAAGCTTGAATCAAAATGGTGTGGAAATTATCGGGGTGTTTTGAGTAAAAGCAATTATCTTAAGCACCTCACCCTAAACCCAAACCCTAATTTCACTCGACTAACTCATCAAAACATATAAATAGAGAAAAGATGGAACTAATTGGAAATTACGTTTGTCCTTTTCCTTTGGAAACAAACATTACGTTTGGCTTTATCCATATACAAAGTAAGAGATGACGAATCTACATGTGCTGCATCATTATCCTTGATTTAATAAGACATCGAAAATAAGAAAGTGAAAATTAACAAATTTTAGGGTTTAGTTCCTAACACAAGGGTCCATTAAAAATATTAGCCACTCGTTATGTACTAATTCAGAAAGTCTGGGGGATCCATCCCACAATAAGGCATAAACATATTTGACACTTCCGTACAAAAGTCATTTGGAAGCAAACTAATATTAGAAAGCCATGATGTGGCTCTCAATTAGCTCAAGCCCAAAAACCCACGAATAATCTTCAATTATTAAACACTTGTTGTCATCTTACGATCCGTATAACATCATACAATACGTATAAAATTCAGAGATATATTTATGATAAAGTAATCTGGGGTTCACATCCAAAACCAATTGACAATGGATGGAGTGACCCAAACCCTTATAAACCCATAAGCAATGGCCCAAACCCTTATAAACTCATAAGCAAACTTATATTTTTCCAATGTGGGAGTTATATTTATACACATTCTCAACACGCCCCGCACGTGTGGCGATTTCTCAAGCCATACACGTGGACAAGTTATATTGGGTGACGGTGAGCACGTGTGGCCATCGCTGAAACCAAACACGTGGGTAACCCGCTCTGATACCATAATAAAGTAATCTGGGGTTCACATCCAAAATCAATTGGCAATGGATGGAGTGGCCCAAACCCTTATAAACCTATAAGCAAAGTTATATTTTTCCAATGTGGGAGTTATATTTATACACATTCTCAACAATTTCAACCATATTTTGTTAATTGATGTGAAATTTAAGCTTATACACTTGAAACCATATATTACAGGTAAAACATATTTATAATTTTTAGTATTAAAGTGAAAATTATAATTTTAGTGTTATTTACACGAGAGTTGAGTGTTTTGAGTTCAATTATCTCGATTGGTTATTTGGTTGATAACAGTAATCCCATAAAAAGCAACTCATACATCTTTTTAATTAAGAAATGGCCGGTTTACGATCGATTTGCAACCCTTCTGTTTGCACCTGTTTTTGCACATAGACCTACTAAGCTCTCACTGTTGGATGAGAGAGAATTTTGGCTGAGATTAAGTAAGGGCTAAGAATGAAGTCACTCGATCATTCGGCCGAGAATGAAATTAATTGGCCATTCAGCTGAGATAAGGAAATTACTCAAATAAGCATTAGGTCGACCGAGAATATAGAGTTTAGGTCATACGGCCGAAATGAAGGTGTTGACCAAAATCAGAGTTTCTCGGTCACTTGACCGAGATTATAGTTTTTGACCGAAATTATAGTTTTGAGTCGTATGACTGGGCGTTGTTCGATCACTTGACCATGATTAGAGTTTTGAGTCTGAGATAAAGACATCGTTCAATCACTCGGCCGAGGTTTGAGATTTTGGGTCGAACAACCCAAAAGATGATGAAAGTGGATCACATGGTTACATGGTTGGGAAATCCAAATTCAAATGACTGACTACACAGATGGGCCGAGAATGAGCTTAGATATGCTCGGCCAAGCCCAACTGACAAACATCGGCAGAAGAGTCCGTTCAAAGAAGGAATCCTCACAAGGAAAGAGTTTAAATCAATTAAGGATTTCAATTGTGAAGATTCTAGATATTAGCCGAATCATAACATTTATGGACAAATCAATCTTAAAAGGAAGGAGAATCCTACTTAAATTCCACGGCTTGGAGGACAAGTTAGCTAGGGTTTTGATTTGTATATATAGCACCTTGTAACTCATTGTAAAGGGTCCTGCACCACACAAACAAATCAATATACAACTTTTACTCACAAACTTTTCTCTTGCTATCTCATAGGTATTTTGCTTTCAATTCAACTTTTACAACATGTTTTCTTTTCTAGTTTCTTAGTTTCAATTCAATACTTTACATTCGAGCACTTTACTTTCTTGTTAATTTATTTTATATGCACTTTACTTATCGCACTTAGGAGTAGTTCATAACGTAGAATTTTCGTCCATTGTTCTCTTTTGGCCGGTCCGGATTGGATCAATGTGATTCGCTGTTCACACACATATCATCTCACAACGCTTTGACAACCGAGTCCACTTCACATTCGTCTTCACCGTGATTTGCGAGTACCTTCACCCGATAGATCTCTCGCTTGTCACTGGGACCTTTGAGTTTACCCAAGAAGTGAACGTGATAGAAGATCCCGGTCAGGATTGACGCCTAACCGAAGTCCTTGCAACAGAGGTTTTAGAACCTAACGGCCGAGAAGGTTTCTTCCTCGGCCTACAATCACTTGAAAGCAGTCAGATACAAGCGCAAATCAAATCTAAACCTCGCTCGGCCATTCGGCCGCGAGTTGGCATGCCCACGCTATTTCAAAAGGACAATTCAACCACAAGTCCCTCGGCCCTCATTTCTGCCGAGACGATTTTGAGGCAAACACCTTCCCAAACTTTGACTAGACTTTTATTGTACCATTTAACTAGACAATTAGCTTCAATTCTCTTATTGTGTCATGTTTATCGACTAATTTAGTCAATTATCATATGTAATTCTTTAACTCCATTATTCTTCCTCACAGGTTAGATTGAGAGAAATCGAGTCTTATAAATAGATGAAATTTTGGTGAGAAAGAATGAACGGAAAAAAGTGAAAGAAAATGTTAAAGGATGATTTGAATCAATCTGAAAAAAGTGAAAAAAATTAAGAGATGGAGTTGAGATATTTAAACTAAATAAGAAGTGAAAGATAATAGAAGATAAATAACCGATCAATGTTCAGTAAAAAAACTACCATGATCATATGAGTAAATGTGTACGTATATTCTCAATCCGAATCTACTCAATAATCAATTTGATCCCCACTACACATTATGTTCTTGGCATTGGAAGATATAAACGTTCTTTGTTTCAGAATTAGAGAAACTAATCAAGGGTGGACAGAAGCAAGTGCTTAAAGCAAAAAATAATGGGGGATTCGTGGCTGGCAAGTCTTTCGAGCACGTCCATGATCCTGGGTTTAGAGCATGGCATGTGAGAGCACAGCTAGCAATCTCGGTTTATGGCCACATAATTTTCTCAAATCTGAAATCAAGACCTAATTCTAACCACATATCAGTTTGTGGTTGATCCATCAGGGTTTAATACTTTGATAACGTAAGCTGTCCTCAACTTGAAAGCCATGAAAATTGGAATGGTGCCCAAAGAGGGACAAACCCACATTAGGGGTATAATGGTGCGCTTCTTCTTTATAAAAATCTCAGTGACCCTTCAAATTAAGTTGTGACATTTCATTCAATTCTTATCATGGTAGCGAGTAAGATCACTTTCCCGGCCAAATCTTCTGTTTGCACCTAGATAAGATGAGTGTTAAGTAGCTAGATTTTAGAATAATCCAGGTTCTGTTTTGTCATTTGTCAAAATATATGATAAACAGCCATTCATACGACAAAAAAAAAAAAAAAAAAAAAAAATTATGCCTTCCTACTTACTGTACGAGAGACTTTTCTCTCCATCTTCTCAGTCCCCGAAAGGCCTACTTTCTTCATCTCCTTCTCCTCTACTCCGCCTCAATCCCTTTCCCTTTCCCTAATCTCTCGTTTGTTTTTAACATCCAAACTATGTCAGACGTTGAGGTTGTCTCCTCCAAAATCGCGGAGGCGCGAGCGATTCAGGGTGAGGCCGAGCACCTGGTACCCAACTTGGCCCTTTAAGGCGACAGTGGCTCATTGGAACCATCACTATTTGTAAAAGAAATGGAGTAGGTTACTCAAAGAAAGCATCTCTCAACTAGTAACACTCCATTTACTGACAAATTAAAAAGGACTAATTCCTCGTCTCTCAATTCTTGATTTATTTTCGTTCCCATTTTTGTTACTCTTTATACGACCATATCACCAAATGATTTTTATTCCAACTCTTAATGAATTTTCTAAGCAAGATTGATTTCCAATGACTACATTAAACGTACACAGTTGTTGTACAGCCTCATACAGTCATGCACTATCTGTGGTTTTTTTTTTTTCCGTTACATGTGTTCACTACTTTGATACAAATCATAAGATAGAGCATGCAACTCAACAGTGAATCAAACACTAAGAGTTATAGTATATACGTTAGGATAATGAATTATTAATGACAAAACTTTAGTTACTGAAAAAAACATAGTGTGAACTTCACTTTGTTATCATCTTTCACTTCTTTTCAATTGATGGTTTGGAAATCAGTTTCTTTTAAGCCCGCTTAGTTTATCTTTCGCCAGCTATGAGTTTCTCTCTTTAGGGCCTTGAAACCTCTCTATTAAGGAACTAAACTCCATCTACTGGGGGTTTAACATTGCGGCACACACCTGGTCTCAAATTTTAAATGACCACTTCTCAGCTGTAGACCACATAAAATGAACACAGACATGCTATTGGTTCATGCTTAAGGAAGACTGTAACATAGTAATTAGCAAACTCTGTTTATCGCTGAAGTATAGCTAAAGTAGCAAATACACAACACAAAATCAGAAGACAAAGTCTCACCAAAACGTTCTCCTATTACAACATTCATTGGAAACAAAGAAAACTATCCTTCCCCAGAATCTCCAAGGCAAACTGAACTCCTTGGCCTTCATTATCTTAAGCCTGTAAAGAAAGCAGAGGTTCTCAGAAATACAGTATTATAAGAATCGTGCAGAAACGGCAAATACCGATTGTATCATGGTGAAATAACATATATTTTATGTCGACCATAGAATAGTTGTAAATGTTGCAGAAATTTCAAAGAAAAAGAACGGAAATTGTTTTAGCATAAACTAATGAGCTAATATTACTGTAAAAGATTGATTTTATTGAACTTGCCTTGCTAGCAATGTTGTTGGAAAGCCATTCCAATCCCTCGTACAGTCCCTCACCAGAGGTTGCACATGTGCTCTGAATGTACCTGAGAAATAACATAACACCAGCAATAGTTCAGGCCATACTTCTCCTATCTGCAATACTATTTGGTCCTACAATTTCTTCCAAGATCTTTACATGGTATTAAAATAAACATGACATCAGGTTCTTAGTTGTTTAGTTTGACTTTGACACCATCCACTAGTTTTCTAGCTCCTATCCAATAGAACTAAACCAGTAAACTCACCTCTGAATAAAAGATAAAGGAATCATTTCAACCTTATTCAGTTTGTTCAACCATATAAGGTCTACAGCAACTGTTTACAGATGGACTAAAAATTGCAGAGTGAAAATTAACAATATCACTTACCAGTGACGTTGGCGGAGAGAATGAAGACCAAGCTTATCAGTTATTTCTGCAGCATTCATTGCATTAGGAAGATCTTGTTTGTTGGCAAATACAAGCAAAACAGCATCCCTCAGTTCATCCTGAAACCAGATCAAATTTTTACCTTTCAACCCTAGTACCAAAAAGACCGGAAAGAATATGTGCAACTGTTCATCCTAGACGAGATTCTGAATCTTCCAATCAGTACAGGGCATGCACCCATAATTGCTCATGAAGCAACTAAAACATAAAGCAATAAACTACAGCAAGTGAGTGGATGCAACTACAGGAAAGTATGCATCCAAACTCTACAGAAACTTACGAAAGCCAACAATTTAGAACAACAAAGAATAAGAACCCTAGACACGGTTCTGAATCTTCTAATCACTTACAGTTACAGGGCATGCAACCAGAATTACTCATCAAGCAACTAAGACATAAAGCCATATAACTACAGCAAGTACGCGGATGCAAGTCCAGGAAAGTATGTACCAAACCAAATAGAAACTTAGTGAAGCAACATAGATTTTATTTATTTTACTGATCCCGTGATCTTTTGCAATTGGAACTTATGAATCACCAGCATAAACAAGCACAAATTATAAGCCGTGAGAATCAGTAACTACCTCATTCAACATCCTGTGCAACTCATCCCTCGCCTCAACAACTCGATCCCTGTCATTGCTATCAACCACAAAAATAAGACCTTGAGTGTTCTGGAAGTAGTGCCTCCACAATGGACGGATCTGTATTTGGAAGGAACTCTATCACTCACTGGGTATGCATATATAGATGTGCAGACCAAAACTCCTCTTAAGATGATGAGACACCACACAACAAAGACTAACCTCCCAGTTCTAACTTTTAAATAAAAACAAATGATATAACACCTTATAATATCCCCCACCAATTGCACAGCCTTTTAGAAGATCTTTAAAAAAAAAAAAAAAAATTCATGTTTATTGAAGCAAGTGTCAGTAAATTTCCACCAACTATAAAATGGCTACAAAATCATAATGTAAGCCTTTATCTATGCGCAAACACAGATACACATGCAGAGAGATACATAGCAAGAGAGTGAGCAGTTACCTTGTCCTGACCCCCTACATCCCACACAGTGAAGCTGATGTTCTTGTATTCCACAGTCTCCACATTAAATCCTGTAAACAACCACTAACAATTAGACGAAACGCAACGATACTCTGATCCAACATGATGCTACAAAAGCGAAACTAATCACCATCTCAACAGCAACACATAAAAGTCTTAACAGAGCACAATAAAACCAAAACTTCTTTCATATGCACAAAGATTTACACCTAACAGCAAAACTGATCCGAACAATCTAGTCAAAGCATATCAATTTCAAAGCATATCGATTTCAAAGCATATCGATTTCGATAACTGATGAATTGAAGGAATAGTTATACACAACAAAAAAAAAATAGTGATTTGGGGGCTCACCGATGGTAGGGATGGTGGTGACGATTTCTCCGAGCTTGAGCTTGTACAAGATGGTGGTCTTACCGGCGGCGTCGAGACCGACCATCAGAATTCGCATCTCTTTCTTGGCGAAAAGCCGGCTGAAGAGCTTCGTGAACGTCAGCCCCATTTTTTTTCAACTTTTGCTGCAGAATCACACAGAAATTTAATCAAAATTAGCAGAGATTCTCAAGGCTAGGGTTCAGACATACAATCGAATCGATTCAATTTCGCAACACAGAAAATTCAATCAGATCCGCTTTCGCGAAGATCATCTGAGAACGAAAGGTATTTGATTTACGTGGAAATCAACAGGATCGATTACGCAGATCTGGAATTGAGATGAAACCCTAGAGAGAGAGAGAGAGAGAGAGAGTGACCTGGAGGAAGGAAACTGTGGAAGGATCTGAAAATGAGAGGAGGAGCCAAACAGAGCAACCCGCGATTTTTATTAGAACCTTTCTTTTTCAGTTATTTTTTTCTCTCTCCTGAGACCCTTGGTCAGTTAGTTAATTTACCGCGGTTACAGCAAACGGTGTCGTTTCGAAGCAATTATATTCGGTTTGCAGCTTTGTGTGCGAATAGATTGTGTTCGTGTCGCGTCATTTGTATAAGAGATTATGTACGAATCATTATGTTGTTACTGGTTTACCATGTGATCGGTAGAGTGTTGACTCTGTTAGCCTCAAATGCCTGCGAGACAGAGAAGTATGAGTCAGGAGAAATGTGGCTTGTACTCGAACGATAATCATCTGATACTCAAGTCAGTGATTAGAACAGAATTAACTTTCTCATATGGATAGGTATAGAAATTTTCCTTACTATTACCTAATGTAGAATTCTAGGATTAAGACATGTCACTCGATATGTGTGAAACATTCTCTATAATAACTCAAATGCGACATAAATGTCATTAGCATACTTTTAAATCTTTAAAGAAATATGCATGATAGCCTGTAGCGGTGAGTCTATAAACCCTATATTGACCATGCTTGCAACATGTTATCATGCACATTTCAACGATTGATTAAGAACAATGAGTATAGTTGTTGATTAAGAATGATTCAGGGTATCGAAATTGTAGCAGGCACAGTTAGCATAGTCCCACCCCCTGTACTCGATACCATCATAGTTTAAATTTGAATCTCAACATGTATACGAAATTGTGCATATTCGTGTTTATATTAAGCAATAATCAAAACCGAATCTGCTCACTCCTGGTCCTATACTAAACGAGCTTGAATTCGAACTTAATTTGTGTTAAAAGACTCGTATCTTATTCATATTCGTATCACGAAATATCAAACTAAGTCTAATGATTTTCGTGTCATGCTCGAGTCGTACCGTGATAAAATTTCAATTCTATCATTCACCACATCCGCAAAATTTTCAAAAATGCAAGGGCACAATTGAAATATATATCAGAAAGTTCAAAAGGAATTACAAAGACGCATAATTTTCTGAGCTACACTACTCTAGTGTTTGTGGCCATGGCTTGTGCGGCTTGGCTCCAGCCAATTTCCTCACCCCACTCTATCTTTCCATCTCTCTGCCGCCGCCCAATTTTTCCCGCCATCTTCCACCGCTTCACCACCTTCTCCTCCGCCGGCCATCCACTATCCGCCGCCAACCGCCTCACTCCGGTCCACGCGCAGGCCAAACGAGGCCCCTCACTCAAAGAAGACGAAGTAGCTTCTGGTAAGTCAAATTCCGAACTCCAAACTCAAAAATACTCATTCTTTTCAACTCGATTTGTTCCTCACTGATTTGAAATGAATTGAATTTATAGCTGCGGATGTTGAATTTGAGACGCCGCTGAAAATTGTGGAGTATCCGGACCCTATACTGAGAGCAAAGAACAAGAGAATTGAATCGTTTGATGAAAATTTGAAGAAATTAGTGGAGGAAATGTTTGATATAATGTACAAGTAAGTTGTGATCATTTGGTGTGTGGTGATTGGGATTAGAAAGATTCAAGCTTTTTGAGAAATGGTTGCTGTTATTGACAGGAGTTGTTGTTGTTGGCTTGGTTTTTTTTTTTTTTTTTTTTTTTCCACAGAACTGATGGCATTGGGCTCTCGGCGCCGCAAGTTGGAATCAATGTGCAGCTGATGGTGTTCAATCCGGTTGGGGAGCGCGGCGAAGGGGAGGAGATTGTGCTTGTGAATCCAAGAGTTAGCAGATATTCGCAGAAAACGAGGCTCTTTGAAGAGGGTTGCTTGTCCTTCCCGGGGATTTATGCTGATGTTCAGGTGCTATTCGTCGCTTTTCACTTGCATTTTCGTTTGAAATTGAAAGTGTAATAGTTGGTAGACGTGTTGTTCACTGCATGCAATTTGCGTAGGGCGTGATGAGCTTAAGGTGCTTGCTTTGTATGTAGTCTAGACTCTTGCTTTGGATGTCTTAGCTTTTTATTGTGGTTGCAGAGACCAGAAACTGTGAAAATAGACGCACGGGACATCAGTGGTGCGAGGTTTACAGTCAACTTGTCAGGTCTTCCTGCACGGGTGTTCCAGCATGAATTTGACCATTTGCAGGTTCTTTTTTTCAACTTTCTTTCAAGCTATAATTAGTAGTTTAACAATGGAAAATTGTCTGTTTTACATTAGTGAAAACATAACTTACAGTTATCGGTGCTAGAGTTTTCTGGATTGATGAACTTGTTGCTTACTCTGATTATACTACTGTGGATCCATATGCTAATCTGCTATGCACATTTAGGACTAGTTTGTAGATTTTCACTTGTGAGCTTAATAAAATGGCGGTCGTTTATGATAGTTCTTATGGAAGATGCTGTCAAAAACGCTAGAATCATGATGTGAGTATCAGTTAGTTGAAGTGTATTTGACATGAGTAAAGTATGAAGGTCACAACTTTTGCCATTTAAATATTTTTTAAAGTATAATGTCAAAATAGAAACGAAGAATATGTTTCAGAAGTATTTGAAATTGTAAAGTAGATTCTTAGGGTACTAATGGAGGGAGACAATAAATGTAACATGTGGAAGATGAGCCATCTGCGTACATGCCCTGAGTATGGGGTGAATAAAGTAAAGATGCCTTGAGGCATCTAGTAGATGGTTCTTTCTGGGATTTGAGAGGAAAAAGATCTATGAGATATGACATTATTAATTTGTTGGGCTTTTCATTGTGGTAAAGTCTTATGATTGTTTAATGTTGAATGACCTAAAACTGATCCCCCTTCTTTTGTGACTCCTTTGAATGCAGGGTATTCTTTTCTTTGATAGAATGACTGAAGGAGTTCTTGAAAGCATCTCTGAACAGCTACAGGTTAGTACATTGAAATGCCTATACTTGCCCCGTCTTTCGTTCTCCAATAAATATCGCCCTCACCATTGAAAATTATCTTTAGCTCATGGTTGACAAGCAATGACCAGCCACTTTACTAGTTGGTATTAAGAACTTGTTTTCTTTCTTTAGTATTTCAGGACTCTTGATTTAAATGTTAAGATGACTTTTTGTCTATAAACTATATATATACTGCTATTTATTTCACCAAATGAATAACCATAATGCTAGTACAAATAGGGACTCTTGTAAATTCATAATCGTAAAACTTGATATGGATTTCCTTGCCTTTGAGGTTGAAACTAAATAATGCGTCTAATGATCACAGGCATTAGAGAAGAAGTATGAAGATAAAACAGGACTTCCAAGTCCTGAAAGGATAGAAAGCCGTAAAAGGATGAAGTTGAAGGCTGCTGCTGGTTTTGGGAAATCATAGTTAGGATAGGATTCCAGAGACGCATCAAATTTTTATATAAAATGCTCACATTGTAATTTATTATCTTGTTTATCTACAGTCTTTACACTTTACTGCTTTACTTGATTATAATCAGGCACAGTTAAGAAGATGTATTCAGAAGAATTCCTCATAGGCTTAAATCTACTGAGTTATATAAAAAATTAAAGACTAAAATAAATCTTATAAGTTGGGGATGGAATGACAAACCCAATTCACCTTAGCTGGTCATTCTTACAGTTATCACTACTAAAATTTAACCACCTAAACCGGCAGTCTCCTGATTGGTGTTTGTAGTGTCACCACCATGGAACCCATCAATATCACCACTGAACACTACCACTGGTGCAGTGGTGCACTGTTGGTGGCCTCTCTTTTATTTTAAACCAAGTAAAAGTGAGTTCAATCCAAATCATCGAATATCTATATGATAAAGCCGGAACTCTTGCTAAAAAAACCAACATATCCATGTTAATGACGTTCTACTGCTACTATCCTTGTTTCAAAGACCGTCACCAGAAAAACTTCAAACTTCAGAGATGTGCAAAAGTTGGGAACCCCCTGAGAATCTGAATTCACCACTTGAGAGTATAAGCCTATGAGGTACGTATAGTACTGTTTTTTATTTATTCATTTATTTATTTATTATTATTATTTTTTATCATAGGCTGCTGTACCTGTTCATCTTGTAATATACTAATGGTACACCATGACGTTACATAAAAACACAATTTGGAAAAACTAAATATTTATGATATTTCACCATAACTTCAACTCTCATGGGGTAATAAGCACATTTTCTAACAATGATAATTAATTTCCCCACTTATATATGAATCAAAATGTTCCCAGCAGTAAATTTGACACAGCTGCTGGTAATACCTAAAGGCGCGTCTATAATAGTATAATCTATACTAATTGAGTCCCTAGGCTACATTACATAGGGGCTAAGCTTAGCAAGAATAGCCACCACCTTGAGACTGGACTGTGCTGCTGCTTGAAGATGGCTTTCCTTTCATCAAGCAATCGATTGGGGGGACAGTGTTTGTCTTGAGGTCTCCATATGCCTCCCAACAGAAAGGGTCATACAAGTGCATCCCTGATTGAACTGATTTTAGGTCTATGGTGTCTAGGGATACACCAGTACATGGCATGCTGTCACTGCATGCAAAATGTGCAGGTTTTGATGTATAGGTTCCTTGAATGTTTACGTAGTTTATACCCGAAACTGCCACAGCTGAGGTTTTGTTTGCGCAATGCCCCTTGTCACAGTAGTATTGGTCAATCATGATAGGGAATTCAACTTCTGAGACTTGAATGTTTGCGAACATGACATTTTTTACTGACCCTGATCCTCCCTGTAGCAGTATAAAATCATTAGAGCCTTATAACTAGTATGAGGTCCACAATTAGGTTTGGATGGAATAATCTAAGAGTATATACCTGCCAGGTCTTTATTCTGACTCCGTTCAGTGTATTTTGCATTTTAACATCTCGGACGGTGATGTTTGACACACAAGCTTTGGTGCCATCCTTTCCTAGCCCTCCAATGCTGACTCCATGTCCAGGTCCACAGTTTACATTGTGTATGAATACGTTTGAGCAACCAGTTTGTATTGATATACAATCATCTCCTGCAGAATATATATAAACATTTGTCGTTAGAGTTAGTTATATATTACAAAATGTCAAATTCCCTTGGTCTCTAGAGGTATTCTTTGCTATATATTATATTGTTGCTTGTCAACATGCTTACTGTTTGAACCCTGATTATTAGCAGTTGATGAGTATATAAATATTTTTTTTCAACTTCATGTTTAAGTTTCTTTGTTAATTCACTCCCGTGATTTTGCTTGAAAATGTCAACTTCCCTATGTTCCTCCCTAGGGCTTTTAGGGTGGCTGGCGATCATGACGATCTTATATGATTTTTGATACTCATTGGGCAAGATTTCCCCTACTCTTGATAATTAGATGTTGAAAATTACCACAAGCAAGGCTTGCGCCGGAAATGACCACATCCTGGGAGTTTTGAAGGTGGATTCCATCAGTGTTGGGGCTGTTGCCAGGGGATGAAATAGTTACGGCAGAAACTTGTACATTAGTGCAGGAGTCAAACTTGAGGTGGGTTTGAGGGCTGTTTTGAATTGTTATGCCAGTGACTGTCACACCGTTGCTTCCATAGAACCTAAGCGCCTGCACAGAAAAATAAAATTAATCCCACAGCCACCAAATTTAGAGTTGAACAGTATAAACTGGTCATGAAGGCGAAAGGTTATTACTGTTGGTTTTGTGCTTGGCATTTTTCCACTGTAACTGTCTACGGTCTGCTGCATAAGACAGAATCATGAAAAGGGTATTAGTACTTTCTTTAGAATTAGAAGTGACAATAATAAAGTATATTTTAAAGCTTAGTTAAAAGCATTTGCCGGCCTTGTTTTGGCTTGACATAGGGAATTAGAATAGTTAATTACCGAATCTTCTGTACTGTTGTCTGCTGTTTCATCTGTAGGATCGTATGTGGGCGAGTCATTCCACCAAACTGCACCTTGTCCATCAATCACACCTTTACCTCTGATGGTAAGTCTTTGAAGCTTTGTGAACTCAAGCCATTGTAGAAGGCCTGAACCCCACGCTCCCGCGCCTGTCGGGGCTATGATTTTTCCATCTAACTGCATCAGAATTGACCAATATACATATCAGCAAAATTCTAGTTAGCTCATATAACCATGCTTGCTCCTGATATTAGAAAATTTACCTGAAATACAATGTCTGTTTGACAATTAGGGCCGGAGAAAGAGATAGGTTTGACAAGGAATACAGACCCAGATGGAACAGTTACGGTTGATGCTTGCACTTTGCACGCTGCTGCCCATGCTGCTGCGAATGCCTGCCTTGCAATGCAAGAAATTAGTACTCGACAATAGTAGCACTAGTAGTATGTTACAATTTGAATCGCAATATAAAGTAGCATTTGGAAGTTTTAATTTTTGAAACCTAGCTATTAATCACCTTTGTGTCATCTGCCTTTCCATCTCCTTTAGCACCGTAGTCCAACACATTGTAGACGGCACTATTCTTCTGTGCTGCACTCACAGCAATATCTTCTGGTGTGATGTAATTGTCACTTTTCAAAGCCGACAGAGTGTGGCCTGAAGGGTGATGATGTTGATGATGACCGCCATAATCCCTTTTCACCCCTTGGTTTTTCCTCCATTGATGATGCTTGCCTTTTCTAGCTTCACAAGTCTCCAACAAGCTCGAAGACCAAATAGAAAAGGCAATGAGCACAATCAATGCCAGGCTGCTTAGTTTGAAAGTACTCATATCTTTGTTTCAGAAATAGAAGCAATAAGGCTTTGGTTTATGGTTTAAGACTTGAAGAATTCTATATAAAGGATCGTATATATATAGGTAAAGAGCTCATTTCACTGTGTGCCCACATGAACCTATGGTTAATAAACGACAAGTTCATACCTTTCAAGGCTTTCTAATTTCAACTTCTAAATTTTGTCTTTGTCGACAAAAAACTTCTAAATTTTGTCCTTTAGAAATACTCCAATTTCCTCATACATAATGTTATATACGGTTAATTCCGCCGGAGTTCTCATATCACATGCTTTGAGTTTACCTCAACAACAAAAATACTCAAACAGAAAACTTCCATGACCGGCCAACAGCAGAATATCTGTATATGAATATTATTTTGCTGATGTAAGTAGACTTCTATTATCAAACACTTCCTTCTTCATGTGAGTACATTTCTGGGCATCTAGCTAATCTCTTTGTACTTTGCCTTGTTTTTATTTTTTTTTATAATTAAACTGTAACATTCAGCTTGTCACATCCTTTATAACTATTCACATGCAGGCTTGGAACATTTTCTGGTTCATATATCGTTCTCTGGACTTGGCTGCTATAATGCATTATCAATCGATCTGTAATGCACATGCACTGATCGATCGATCTGCAGTGGTATAGGAATTGATAAACCATTTTCTATACCCAAGATTAGCAAAATAAACACATGATATTCTTCAACCATTGGCTCGGTAATGATTGATTATTTGTTTAGGTTTGTAACGCACGGAGCTTAGCAGTAGGGATTCATTTTCTTCCACAAGCTCATTAGTGATAACAAGATGAGCATTCTTTAGTTTAAACTTTAAAGATTTGGATCACACCATGCCTTGCTGTTTAAGTTAAAAACAACTGGAGAGAAGCAGGCAGGATCACAGCTAGTCGATCGGGATTACGTGTCAAGCTTGAACTGAACCAATTAAGTGTCATGTACGTAATATCATGCTTACCTAAGGATTAGTCTAGACGAGGATATTATATTAGATATGGTTTATATGAATGTTAGGCTTGTAGTCCTACAATCATGGACTCCGATACTCGATCAGACGTGAAACCATCTCTGTTGAAGTTCTTGTCGTACGTTTTTTTTTTTTTAGGGAAAAAAATAATACTAAACATCAAGAGTGCACGTATATGATATTTGTTAATTATGTTCAATACAATGCTGATGTAGTGTATTTTATTACATTTATGTAGCATATTTTTCTTTTTAGGGAAAAAAATGAATGCTAAACATCAAGAGTGCACATACATATATCTATCTTTTAGAGATAACGAATTCTAAATTCTTAAAGATTTCTCTATAACTTGGACTATATTATATTAATAGAGTGATATTTACGCTAACACAATGCATTGGACTTACGCTAACACAATGCATCGGACATTCTTGATAGTTTTTCCACATAATGCATCACTATTTGCTTAGAAGCCATTAGAAGCGGCAGAGGAGATGACACAATTATTGCTTGAAGATTTTGATCTTGTTTTATTAATTGTAATTTTCATGGTTCAAAAGGGTCGACAAAAAGGACGGTGAGGTGGGTATAATTATATACTAGTGAATTAAGTGACATTGTTGGCTTGTACCTTTAAAACAAGCAGCTAAAAATTCTTGAAAATCTATAGTGAAAGTGAAAGGATTTGATAATGCATGTATGAGTTGCTCTTATCATCCTTGACAACAGAAAACCGTTAAATCGGGTAATCCAGATGTCATGCCTTTGCTTTTGGGATTGGCATATCCATGTAGGGCAGTTATCATCGTCTTTAATTATTAGTTACCTGGAAGTATTTTGAAATTAAGAGCAGCTGATTAGCTAGATCAAAGGACCTGCTGGTTATACATACTTTCTAGAAGGGAAAAATTCTTCAGTGGTTTTGTATAAGTTAAAAATATTCTTACTTTTTAAATTTAAAAAGATAGCGAAAAATTATTGAATGCCGGACAAATTTAGTAGTTTGTCGGATGCCCTACTAAGTACCCTCTCATTTCTATGACTAACTCTGTTGAAATAGTATACCAAGGTAGGTAGATAAAACTGTCTTAGTTCATGTATAATATATATGACGTATCCCTCAACGCCTCGAGTACTTGATGTATGTATATGTGTCTTTACTTGTCTTTTGGCCTGTCTTGTATGTCTTCATTTCATGCATTAATGTAGAGGACGTTTTATACAATAATGGGTTAATGTATTGGAGAGTTGGGATAGATACGTATATCTTTGTTGTTCTGTTATTAGACAAAGAGACATGAAAGGTCGAGACCTTATATACGGTCGACGTCTCTTTATGTATATTTTGATTAGACACTTAGCACGTACAACTAATTCGCAATTATGGTTTGGTTCAGCACTATTCCTCCCGTGAAACCCTTATTTCGGTTGATTGATCGTAAGTTTCCTATTTATGATCTTTACCAAGTGCAACAAAACACTTTATTGACTGTAATACCAATTTAACTCTTACTTATAGAGTTATTGTATGTTGAATAGGTAATTCCTGTAAACTCTTCTAATAGCAACGAGACTTTGAGTCAAAGTTCATATTTTGTGAGAGCCGTGTCGGGCGCCTTTGTGTAGTCGTAAATGGGAATAGTATCGAGGTTTCAATCAATCAAATTCCCTTATGCATTCGCGCTTTTGCTTCTTTCAACTTCCATATGATTAAAGTATGCATATGTTTCTAAACTAGTACGCTACTGCTGCTCAAAGTCACCTGAAGCAATAGAAAATACAACTTTCTAATAGAAGACGCAATGTTTGAAATCCAAAATTGATTAATTATTCTCGATCATAGTCATCATATGCATGCATAATCTAAAGTGGGTCTAACAATGATCGCGCCGTGGTATTAGCAATCTATTGACTCTCAATGAAGGACATAATTTGATTTAATATTAGCTGAGGGATGTCTATCCAGCCGTATTTCACAAGACAAATATGAGATTAGCATCAACAAGATTTGTACCTGAAATCGAATCGTATTTTGGACGTGATTTATTTGCATCAAAATTCAATGTTTCTTTGTCTTGCTTCTATCAACTTCCATGTGCTTATGTACCATGTTGAGCAATGAGGTTGGGTTTTTAGATTTATAGAGAATAATTAAGGACCCTTCAACTGGGACAATGTCATAATCAGAACAGTTTTAGCCACCATCACATAGTCACATCGATTCTTAGATCTTGATTTCGTCTTGAAGTAAAATATTCGGTAGAAACTAGAAACAAAATATTTAGAGGCGTATTGGGCTAGTTAATTCCAAGCTTATGCTTGTGCTAGTTAATTCCAAGCTTATGCTTGTATGAGCCACATACGTACTTTAAGTCATGCACCAAGGACGTGATTTCTTTGCTGCAAAGTTCTGATCTTGCTTCTACGATCTTCCAATACGTACGTATGTTAGTATCTAGTTGATCTTGAATTTTATAGTGAATAGTTATAAAAACCTTCAACTGGGACAATGTCAAAATCAGAAATAGTTTTAGCTACCATCACATGCATAGTCGCTTGGTGTTTATAATTTGATTTTGTTTGGAACTAGCAATTATTGGTAATTTGCTGCTCTTTCGCTTTTCAATCTAAACTTGAGATCCTATAATGCTTCATATTGGTACCATATTGGTATTTAAAAGTATATTTGGCACCCTCCAACTCTCCAAGAATAGAATGCTTCATATTGGCACCATATTGGTATTTAAAAGTATATTTAGCACCCTCCAAGAATAGAATGCTTCGTAGTTGTTCAAACAGTCCCAACAGTCCCCAATTTCATCATCAAAGTAAAGTTCGTTCTTGGCCAACTGCACAATTTGAAATGTGATTACGGAATAGTAGAATAATATTATGGAACAAACATCAACATTATAAAATTACCCTCAGAACAAAAGAGTGGGCTAACTCATAAATCCGTTACTCGATCAGCTTGTCCAGGCCGGAATCAATTATAACTGGTGGGTTGAGCTTAACTTTCCGATTTTCAGCAGTCATATTATATTCTGTAATCATCTCATTCAACGTTGCCGCAGCAAGATACAAATGAAGTTGATGAGGCACATGATGAACTGATGAAGAAATTAAACAACATTGACAGATTCTCTGTAGCTTTGAGCTGAAGCAGCCTCATTATAGAATTCCCTATCTGTTAATTCGGAGATTAGATTCTTCAAAACTCGGTCCTTCAGTGAACACCTCACCGTCTGCCTCAACATCGGCGCCTGAAATATTTGCTCGCAATATTGACAATAGTACCAAGCATGCATACGATACAAGCTTGTTAGTGGGTCTAAACTTGTAATCGAGACCCCAGCTGCAGCAATCGGAAAGATTTTGATTTTGATTGCAATTTTGAATTGTTCCTCCTCACCGTGTTCAAAGTGTAGCACTCAAATTTTCATATAAGCTCTGTTTGAGCAACCTTGCAATCCAAGTCACAATTCGACGTAACACAATCATGAAGCGGGATCCCATGACTGTTGAGAATGATGCAGAATTGTCGACATCCCATTAAGACAAACTGATATCAACTGTGACAAAATTTCAGGGCACACTGTCCCATGACCGTCTAGGGTTTCTGATCTGTTGTTGAAACAACCATTTTTTTTTTTAATTTTTAGAATTAGGGTTTCTGATATATGAATGAAGACTTAGGTCATCGTGACATCCTGTTTTGCTACGTGTATAAAGCAAGAAGAGGGCCCTTGACTATGTTTGAACTTTCGGGTTTAGTACTTTTGGGCCAGTTATGTTCCCCTAGTCTAGGGATATAATAAATATCCCACAAATCTTAAATGCAATGAGAGCAATCAAGAATTTTCATTGATGAAGTACAAGTGTACAACACAAAATTAAAAGTTGTATAAATGAAAGACGATATTTTTGATCTTGAAATATCAAAAATCTATAACACTCATCCTGAGTATTAAAACTCAGAAGAATGAGCTGTTACATTGGTTACTGTTGTGATATATGTTTCACATATTGTTATGATCTAATTGTTTACATCTTCAGAATTTCAATACTCTTCAATAATACAGAACATGCCATGAAATACATTTTCACTCATTACACTTAGATATTCACTCAAGTTTGACTGCTTTTTCTTTTCTCCGACTCATCCAAATGATCAATCAACCACACATATGCCCACTAAAAATTAACCATCATCATTGTTCCATTTTTCATCTTTATATCGCCTCTTCCGCTGGGTCAGATTCAGCTCGCCTATTTGACAAGAATCTTTCACCAAAGAAGAACACAGAGATCAAATGCGCCCATCACAAAATTGCTTTCAGTTTCCTCCAATTGTTTTCTTTCCCTCACTCATCACTCAATAAATGGTGTGACGTCATCGCTCCAACGATCCGACTCAGCGCCACGTAGGAAAACCCAGGGTCCCACCGAACGGACTCCAACTAACTCTTAACCAGATTTGATAAAACCCGCGTTGGGTCCGCTCAGAATCAGAAAGCCACAGACTCGCAGAGTATCCAAAGGGGTCTTCACTCGGTCAAACCTCCTTGAAATTCCAAAAACCTCTTCTCTCTCTCTCTCTAGGGTTTCTCTGAGCTCTCAACTCTGCTTCGATCGCCGAGCTTGTAAACTGTGAGCGGTGACCTTTCGTTTCAGCTTTGCTTTCTCTTACATTTTCATATTTAGTTTTTCTGATTTCTGTAATTTTTTTTTTTTTTTTTTGTATTTAGGTTGTGAAGCTCCGATTAGAGGCTGCGAACGACGACGTTTTGAAGTTTAGGATCAATGGCTTCAGCTGGTCCGGCGGCTCCGGCAGTAGCGCCGGCTTCGAGTGTTGAAAATCCGAATGGTAGCAAGGCAAGGTTTGCTGATAAGCTACCGGAGGAAATTAATGAGATGAAGATCAAAGATGAGAAGGTGAAATTTACTTTGGTTCAGTATAGTTGTTTTTGAATTTTCTGTTTAAATTTCATTTAGTTGTTCACAATTTTTTTTTTTTTATTTTTTTTTTTTTTTGTAATTTTGATTTTAGGAAATAGAAGCAGCTGTGGTGGATGGGAATGGGACTGAAACCGGCCACATTATTGTGACTACAATCGGTGGTCGAAATGGTCAGCCTAAACAGGTACATTTTCTAAGTGTATTTGCAATCGTACTCGTATTGCTTCTAGTTAATGTGATGAAGGAATAGATGAATAAATTCTTCCATGACATGAACCATACTGAAAAGCAAAGTTTGGGAAAATAATGAGTTTTGATAGTGAGGAAGAAAGTAAGTTGGTTGATGTGGTTGTCACTTGTGGAACCTATGAGGAATATAGTGTTACTCGTATAAGTTCAACTTGTATAAATTAGAGACAGGGTGTAGTAATATAACACAGAAGGAAAATAGATAACAGTATCACAACTCAGTATTCAGTATTTTGTATAACCACCTACAGCGAGTATCTGAATTTGTGTGTCATTATGTGGTAGGTACTATGTCAAGCTAATTGCATCTTGCTAGAAACCTGATCCATTTGTAGTGCTAGACTGCTATTATCTATATGTTACAGTGGCTTTTGTTCTTATATAACACACTGGAACTCTTGGCTTTAAAATCCTCTCGTGATTCCTAATGCAGACTGTAAGTTACATGGCAGAGCGTGTTGTTGGGCAGGGCTCATTCGGTATTGTCTTTCAGGTAACGCCTCAAGTACAGTTATTGGGTTTTTATGGAAGAAATAGAAGCTTGAATAGAACACTGACCTTCATCACATATCTCATTATTGAAGCCTTGATTGTTCTGTTTTGTGCAGGCTAAATGCCTTGAAACTGGAGAAACTGTTGCAATCAAGAAGGTTTTGCAGGACAAGAGATACAAGAATCGTGAGTTGCAAACAATGCGCCTTCTTGATCATCCTAATGTTGTTGCACTCAAACACTGCTTCTTTTCGACCACGGATAAGGATGAGCTCTATCTAAATCTGGTGCTTGAATATGTACCTGAGACTGTTTACCGTGTGGCAAAACACTACAGCAAGGCAAATCAGCGGATGCCTATGATTTATGTCAAACTCTATACGTATCAGGTATATTGTTCTTTGTCTCTTGTGATAATCCACTTTAATGTTTCATTATTCTTAAATTCTGATTGTGAAGTCCTCACTTGAACCAGATTTCATCGGACATCTCTTCTATATCAATGAATCTTGGGTGAACAAGTTCTTTTGCTGACTCTGTTTTGCTTGTTTCTCTCTCTTGCCAGATTTGCAGAGCTCTGGCATATATTCACGGAGGCATAGGAGTATGCCACAGGGACATTAAGCCACAGAACCTCTTGGTTTGTACTAGAACATCTTTCTGTTTTTTCCCGCTATATTTTAATGTCGTCATATGATGGACTGTATTTACCACTACAATTCATTGTTTCAGGTTAATCCCCATACTCATCAAGTCAAGTTGTGTGATTTTGGAAGTGCAAAAGTTCTGGTATTCCCTTCTCCCAGTGTTTCATATCTTAAAGTAGAACATTTTGTTGGTGATAGAACAATATATAAAGCATGGGTGATTCATTTAATCCACAAACTCCCCTATACATTTTAAAATGAATTATTGTCCTTGTGTTCCTGTTCAAGCGTTCATGCTCATGTTGATGAAACCAAGAGTCTTGAGTCTTTACCCCATTTTCTGTTGCATGCATGGAAAGCATTGAGATATGTCTGGTTCCTTGTTCTTCTCTGAACTTCTTTTATCATTCACCACAGGTGAAAGGCGAACCAAATATATCATACATTTGTTCACGTTATTATCGAGCACCTGAACTCATATTTGGGGCAACTGAATACACTACTGCCATTGACATCTGGTCTGTGGGTTGCGTGCTTGCTGAACTGCTTCTTGGACAGGTTCTCTATGCAGTATAAGAAATTTCACTTAATTTATTTAGGTTTTATCAGAGGTGTTTCCAAAATGTTGTTCCTTTCTTCACCCTCTGTTTTGGCCTTTGTAGCCTCTCTTCCCAGGTGAGAGTGGAGTTGATCAGCTTGTTGAGATTATTAAGGTAAAGTTTCTTTGGCCTTGTGTTTGTCAGTTTATCAACTCAAAGTTGATCACTGAGCTTATGCCATTTCAACTGAGTTTGCATTTTTTTTTCTCTGTATGTAGGTACTCGGCACCCCAACTCGTGAGGAAATCAAATGCATGAACCCGAATTATACAGAATTCAAATTTCCACAAATCAAGGCCCACCCTTGGCACAAAGTGAGTTTCTAGGTTCCTTGCTGAGCGTTGTTCTTTTTCTCTAATGACTTTGCTCTCTATTTTCATTCCATCGCATCTTCCTTGTGTGCAGATATTCCATAAGCGCATGCCCCCAGAAGCAGTAGATCTTGTGTCAAGACTTCTTCAATATTCTCCCAGCCTAAGGTGTACTGCTGTAAGTATCCCACTGTTCCATATAGTACTTCAAATAAAGTCATGAAAAATGTTCCCTCCCATTCTGTTTCTATGGATGGTAAGTAGAAATGATATGATTTCCAGAGCATGAGTTGTTATATGTCTGCATTGCATGTCAAATTATCAACTGGGGGTAATCGTTTTTTAATTTTATATTGCCAGCTTGAGGCTTGTGTCCACCCATTCTTCGATCAACTCCGTGATCCTAATACTCGTCTCCCTAATGGACGACCTTTGCCTCCTCTCTTCAACTTCAAGCCTCAAGGTTTGTTCCATTTTTCTCGAAATACATGTCCATGTGTTTGTGTATATGTATATGTTGTGGTAATCTGGTGATTGGAATAATGATGATGGATTATGCACGTGCAGAGCTGAAGGGGGCAACTATTGAGCTTTTATCCAGACTGATACCTGAGCACGCGAGAAAGCAATGTGCCTTTCTAGGTACCTAGATAAAGCACACCTACACAATTTCGTGTGCGGCAACTGTATCATTGTAATGTTTCTTCTGTGTTAGTGAACAAGTTAGGGACATCTAGTTTGTATCTGTTGATATAGCTCCCTGTACTTACTGCTTAAGTTTTTGGCCGTCGCACATTAACTACTGGAACTCATGACTACTGCTGACAAGTGATTGAGTCATGTATGTACCAAGTGTTATTGACTTAATAGAATCTCTCCACCCTCTCCTCTCCTCTATTCTTAGTAATTCGATAAGCAAATTGAAAGCCATACGGCAAGTGCTGGAGTATAAATTGTCAGTCATTGATTACTATAGTTCTTTTGTGGTCTGTTCGTATCGCAAATCTAATCAACAGCAGCTGTAATGGTTCATTTCTGGGCCGAGCTTACTATAGCTATAAAAGAGTTGCTACCGTTAGAGATTCGGGGTTTAGTTTTCTTTTGATTGATGAATGATTTGGAGAAATGTAGTTCGTGTAGAAGAAATGATGTCAAACTACTGTTGCAGTCCATTGAGACGGGCATCAGAGGGCCTTTAAGCGTCACATAGATATTTAGAAGGCATGGAGTTGCAAAACTATACAGCAAAAACTCCAGGGCAAGAACATCGCCTAGTTCCAAACCCCTAAATTCTCAGTGCCCTAAAGCAGTTTTGTTCTAAAACTTGATCTGAAGGGAAGTTTTGGAAATAAATAAATAAATAAATGATATTATGAGATAAGGTGAGAATCTTCTAAAGTTTTGAAAGGTGATTTTATCTTATCCATGTTAGATCACATCTCATTTAGTTTCACTATCTTGGCCCCAACTTCTCGATATATTTACCACTTGCATTTCACTTTACTGTATCGCAAGTGTGAAAGTGGAGTATCAAAATCAATCCGATTTATTATCAAAACTGAAGATTTACATAATGCCAAATAGATGAGCTGTAGAGCAAAATAAAAAAAAAAAGATGAAGGGCAATTATTGCTCTGACAAAAACAATTTTACCTTTGAGAAGCTCTATAATACTTCACCACATCAGTGCTCCTCAAACATCAACCGTTGAATCTAGTCAACAAGAATCATTAATGAGTTTGATCGCATATGAGTATTGATGCTCTAGAGCACTATAGAACATTGTGTCATATCATTTTTTTTCCTATTAAAAAACATTTTCTATTCCCTATGTCACTTTACTTGAAAGAGAAAGACAGAGAATCTTTCTCCATACTCTCTGAGAGTATGAAACTAACATACTTGCTCATCTCACCACTCATACCACCTCACCAAACCACACAATTAGTGTGCTCCAGTTAGGTGGTCTCTATATTTATTTTCATCACTATATATTAAAAAAATGTTATTCTCACTCTCAGTTTTATAATTCATAACTCTCTTTATGTTACTAGATCAAATAATAATATTTTCTTGTATCGGAATGAGATTATCATCGAAATTCGAGAAATAAATGAAAATAATAATTATTACAACGAAGAGCGAAGAGCGAGTATTTGAAATCCCAGCGTATCGCTGTGCATCTGGGCCTAAAAGCGCACCAAAAAGCTCTGAAGTGCTCTTCTTGCTCGGTTTCCGTTACAATTTTCAAGTCCACGGATTCTGAGCGAGATTGACCGCAAATTTTCTCTCTCTAAATTATGTAGCTTCTTCTGCTCGTTTTCACTGCCTCCGGTTTTGGTTTCTCAACGGCGTTGCTATCCGATTCTCTCCGTACAAGAAAGCCTTGTACGGAGGCGACGTGCATTACGACGACGGCGACGGAATCGGACTCCGGAGGTAAATTTTTGTTCCGAAGATTGGAATATTTTTAATCGCGGTAAATTTTATTGTGAAGCGATAGGTGAAATATGGTTTTTGAAACGTGAAATTGGATGGTGTGAGACTAGAACGTATTGAAATCGAAGACATTTGGCAATTTTTTGATGAAGATTTTGTGGAGAGCAATTTTTATGGGTGTATAGATGTATAGTTTGTTTTGTTTTCTGATCTTATGCATGTTATGTTATGGTGCTAGAAAAGTATGCAGTGAACTGTTTGGGATTGTTGAGTTTTGGTTTAAGAGAGACGGTGTTAGCTCCGGTGAGTTCAGTGTTGTGTCATTTCATGATCGAGTCGAGTACTAGTCAACCCTAACGCTATTGATCCTATAAGCTGGCTTGGATCCTATATGCATGTTATGTTATGGTGCTAGAAAAGTATGCAGTGAACTGTTTGGGATTGTTGAGTTTTGGTTTAAGAGAGACATTCTTTAGTAGGTGTTAGCTCCGGTGAGTTCAGTGTTGTGTCATTTCATGATCGAGTCGAGTACTAGTCAACCCTAACGCTATTGATCCTATAAGCTGGCTTGGATTTGTACTTTATCGATGAAGAGATGAAAATGAGGCATTTTGTTGCTTTGGTTTTAGTTTTAGGGTGATACATCCATTATTGATAACTCTTCGTTGATCTTTAGGTCCATGTGGAAAGGCAATTGACAGTATCATATTATTGAATAGTGTCCGGTGTCTCCTTTAAAGTTAAGGAACATCCAGTGAGTTCTTTCAATCTACCCTTTTGTTCAAGGTCCTTGAGAAGGTTTCTTTCCTTAGATTTCTAAGGGATTAATTCCTTTAGTTGCTTCCGCTGTTATACGGGTTATTTGTGTTGGATATTAATCTGACATTGTCCATGATAGAAAGTTGTCATCTGTGGCTTCATTTCAAGTGGCAACAAACCCAATTGCGACAACTCCACTAACGTTGTCTTGGGTTTTAGTACAACCTAGTTCATAACTTGTTACATACAAAAGAGAAAAAGAAAAGAGAAGAAGTATCAAGTCAATATAAAGGAAACTTGGAAATCTTCCAGAGCATATCTGCTGGGAAGCAATTTGGCATATTAATGTCTTCCTTTACCTTGAACACACTTTCGAAACAGTTGATAGCTTCCTGGATTATTCCTATTGCTGGATTATTTATTTTCTACTGTTTGCATAAAGCAAGTCCCTAACCATAGTCACTGCCAGGCAGTTTAGGAAATTATGATTTGTACTCTTGCATGAGATGATGGTGATGGTGAAATGATGGACACATCTTATGCGTAACATACAATAGCGGACTAGATCTAACATATATGTAATCTTACTGGTTGGCCGTGAATCATAAGACAGCAAGAATGTTTTCCTGTGATGGTAGTCAGTGCAATTGATGAATTCACACACTGGATTTTGGGTTACTCTGTGTATGTATATGGTTTTTTCTAACTGAGGGATTGTTATGTGATATGTATATACAGATTTTTGTGTTTAAGATGATATAATCATTTATGGTTCCTTCATTTTTACTATGCTTATTTTTCAAAAAATCTATGCAGAAACACTGCTCGTGGAGATATATTTTCAGGCCAGAGAGTGATCTTGCTTGAGCACCTTTGTAAGTTTCTGTCATCAATCACATATGAAAATATCTGTATGCACAGCCAAAATGGCATCATTCAGTCGTTCTTTTCTCAGCTCTATGCTTCTATACATCTTCAATCTTCAAGTAGTATCTTTACATAGTTGCCATGAATTATATATACCTAGTTGTTTCTTTCAGAAAAAGCTTTCTGTGCAAGTTGGGGAATTAAATTATTTATTGCTTTCATGATTAAAGTTTGCCTTTGTTTGTCACTTATTCCTTCTGTGTTTTACTTGGACAGCTTGCAAACCTTTGCGCGGGTGACCATAACATTTTAAAGACATGGTACTTCTTTTCTGTTTGAATTTTATATTCATACTTTTCATGTAGTCCCTGATTAACATTTAGTTACCGACTCTTCATTGACTGTACTAAATTGGTGTGATTGACAGACCTTAGAATAGGTTAAAAATATTTCACCAAAAAAAAAAAAAAATTAAAGAGGTTAGAAAAGGAAAGAAAAAGAAACTTTTTGATGTTCTTCTATAGTGGAGTGCTTGATGATGGTTTCTGTAAATGGTGGAATTGTAATGTGTTGGAAACTTTCTAGCCTTTGTTGGCTCTGGTCTTTCAAATCTAGTATTTGCAAGTCCATATACTTTTGTTATTGCTCATTTGTGTACATAACCTTTTCAGGATGGAAATACATCTGGGGTAAACAGAAATAATGTTGACTGGGATACTGAAGATGAGCTTGACGAGATTGAAAATTTCACTTTATCTTCTTCTTCAGCTAATCTGGGCTCTGGAGAGGTAATTGTTTTCTTATGTGATTTTTGTTAAATTTAAGTCAGCTTATTACTATTAAATAGTGCGACGAATTCTATGTGGCTTTAAGACTTGAAAATGTTCTGAGATCGATGAAATGAATCTACACTGTGGTAGGTCTCATTTGAGCCTAGATGAAATGCTTTCCAACCAAACTGAAGGACTCTATTTCCTGGAATTCATATGACCACTCTTTTTCTTTACTTTTACCATGCCTTCTTGCTGTATTGACTAATTTGGTTTCCCATGTGCACACTATAATCCCTTTTCTCTCATTAATTTTTATGGCTTTGATGAACTTGTAAACATATAATGATACAAGATGAATATGCACAAAAGTATACATTCAGAAGCACGCATGATATTTAGACAGACATATAGTATATAATATTTCTGAACATGCAATTCCTTTGTTTTTTCCTCCTAAAGGGGAGCTCATCACCAGGACCTTCCAATACCAAAGTTTTTGGTCATTTTGTCAGCATGGGATTTTCTCAAAAAATGGTTGCCAAAGCTATTCAGGAACATGGTAAGAGCATTGTACCATATCATTCTGTGTGGTTTATACTCGGAATGCTTCAGTTTTACCATATTTAACACACTACTTTGATAAAATATCCAGGTGAGGAAGACGCCGATTCAATTCTGGAAAGCCTTCTCTTATATAGTGTGAGTTTAAACATGTTTTCATTTACCAATGCCTTCTTGGATAGATAATTTGGGTTTGTGAGTTTGGTTGTGCCTGATGTTCAGTTCAAAACTAATATTCTAGTTTCTGTATTCTAGCTTCCGTCAAACTGAACTTGCGTGTATTAGACTAGGTGTCAATTTTGGGAGCATAACCATGTATTGAATATTCATTCATTCTTTTTTCATTGCCAATGCTATATTGCATGCAATGCATATCAAGGAATAATAATATTCATATATTATTGTTTGAATCGGCCTTTTGGTCCTTACCTTCTACTTTAGCTAGTCTTCTTTTGATTTAGGTGTCTGGTGGTATTTTTGTATATTTCTATACTATCTAAACCTAATTTCCATATCTTATCAATAGTGCAAATACATGTTTCTTATGCACTACATGGAAACACTACTTTTTCTTTTGCTTTGATGCCCAACTTTGGCATTTCTTCCATCTTTCTTCCCTATCCTTGATATTGATGAAGAAAAAAGAAAAAAAAAAATCTTTAATAGGCATCACATTCATTTTTAAGATTTCTGGCTCTCCAATACGCTTTAGTGTTTATTATACACCATCTGGTGGGTGACATAATCAATTGCTACCTTGCTAGATTGTTAATCAAGTGTTTAGATTCATCTAGCAAAGAAGATTTTTACATTCTGCTGTTTTCTTGCAATTATTTTGCAGGCTCTTGAAAATTCAACTCCAGAGCAGGATTCTCCACCAGAGCAGAGTTCTCCCGCAGAACAGTGCTTTCCTCCACAACAGCAACAAATCGATTCTGATCCCTTTTCTTCAGATTATGAGGGGAGCTTTCTGGATGGATTTTCAGATCTCGATAGCTCTGATAATGAGGTGGTTTTGTATGTCTTTTGAAATACTGATAGATGCCATCCTTTTTGCTATATTTTTTGTTTCTCTATCCTAACAAGCCACATGACATTATATAGTTTTGCAATTTTGTTAAATCTAGTATTTCCTCACCATTCTACATGTATATTCTACATTTGTGTACTTCAATATTTCATAGAAAATTTAGTTACATTTTTTCTTTCTTTCAGGAAATTAGCATTCCTACATCTGAGGAGGAGAAAAAACTTGTGGCCTTGGTCAAAATGGGGTACACAGAATTGGAGGCTTCAATCGCAATAGAAAGATGTGGTAAAACTTGACTAGGATGTTTTTCATACCATAGCCAGTGATTTTGGGGCCACTATAATCCTCTGTACATTCTCTGATTCGTAGGAAAGTCAACTTGGTTTACTGCTAGTTCAGTCGCTTGCTGATGCCATCCGTCTATACTGAGATATCATCTCCTCCTTTGTCCTTAACTCTGTTTTCCCTCCTTCAAACATTGCAGGTGTTGACTCATCCCTTGTTGATTTGACTGATTTCATATCAGCTGCTCAGTTTTCAAGGGCAGAAGATGCCCATTTTCCCCTCGAAGAGAAGGTATTAATTTCCTTTGTAGTTGTTATTGACCTCTTGACTTTTTTAAAGAATCATTTTTATCTATTGAGTCATGTTTGGTATATTGTAATTGCTGGTTCTATTTTTACAGCCTAGACGTCTTCACATTGATGACAAGAAGAAAAGGAAACTCTGTGAATATGCCATGTCGAAAAGAAAAAAGAAGGTGGGGCTTGGAAATGGGATCATTGAGGAAGATGATGAGGCACTTCATCTCCCAAATCCAATGATTGGATTCGGAACTCCAACACATCTTTGTCAAATCCACAGGAGTATTCCAGAGGCAGCCACAGGACCTCCTTATTTCTACTATGAAAATGTGGCATTGACTCCTAAAGGGGTTTGGAACACAATATCCCGATTTCTTTATGATATCCAGCCTGAATTTGTTGATTCCAAGTACTTCTGTGCGGCTGCTAGGAAAAGAGGTTATGTTCATAATCTCCCAATAGAGAACAGGTTTCCTCTTATTCCCCTTCCACCGCAGACTATTTTTGATGCATTTCCCATGACAAGGAGATGGTGGCCTAGTTGGGACGAGCGCAGACAGCTGAATTGCCTACAGACTTGCATTGCTAGTGCAAAGTTGACTGAGAGGATCAGGCTGGCTCTTAAGGATTATGATGAAGATGAAATTCCACCAGAAAGAGTCCGACGGTATGTTCTATATGAATGCCGCAAGTGGAATCTTGTGTGGGTAGGAAAGAACAAGGTTGCCCCATTGGAGCCTGATGAGGTGGAAACACTTTTGGGGTTTCCGAAGAACCATACAAGGGGAATAAGTAGGACCGATAGATTCAAGTCACTCGGGAATTCATTCCAGGTAAAGTTCTGTTTACTTTCATGCGCCTTTAAAATTTCTATCTTCCTTATTATCCGTCATACATATCCAGTGATAACTCCTGAATACTTCAAAAAATTCTATTTGCTTTGATTTTGGTTTCTTTGTATGCAGCAGCATGGCACTTTTGAGTGGATATCTGTGATTCAACTTTACTTTTAATTAAAGTTTATGTTTCAACCTTGCTATCAATTCTCACACGTCCCAACATCTTCAAACTAAAATTACTTGTGTGTGTTGGATATCCTATGTGCTATTGTAGTTTGCTTATGGGTTCATTGGCATTTATACTTTTGATTGCCACAAATCTCTTTCAAATGCCTTATTGTGCAGTGATTCATATATACTTATAAATCCCATGTGTTTCAAAAAGTTGCATTTGCTTTTGTTGTTTGCGTTTTGTCTCCAGAAACATGATAACTTGTGTTTCAGTTTCGTAATCTATTTAACTTTAGGTTTCAACCTATTCTGTGATCATCACAGTAGACTTTCAATCTAAAATAACTTTTTGTCTACTCTCTGCTTTTACATTTCACTTATGATTTCAATTTATTCCAGATTGATACAGTAGCCTATCATCTCTCTGTGTTGAAAGATCGGTTCCCCAATGGCATCAATCTCCTCTCTCTTTTCTCTGGAATTGGCGGTGCAGAGATAGCCCTCCATCGGCTTGGCATTCGAATGAAGAATGTCGTGTCTGTTGAGATTTCAGCGGTGAGCAGAACTGTTGTGAGGACTTGGTGGGAGCAAACCAACCAAAAGGGAAACTTGTATCACCTTGCTGATGTGCAGGAGTTGAATGCCGACCGGTTGGAGCATTACATCAATACCTTTGGTGGGTTTGATCTCGTGGTTGGTGGGAGCCCGTGCAACAATCTTGCCGGTAGCAACAGACATCATAGGGATGGGCTTGAGGGAAAAGAATCTTCTCTATTTTATGATTATTTCCGTATATTAGACTTAGTGAAGGGTCTTATGGCAAGATATAGCTGACCAATGTATCATTTGAGAGCCAGATACTTGATACTCTAGTTTGCTTCTGCTCCTAATTTTAGATGAATGAACATTCGATGCCTTTGATATTTAACTGCTGATCGCATTGGATCATGAGATTCTTTTCATCTCTTTCTGTTTTCCTACGAATGGCATAAGGCGCATGAATAAACGAATGAATGATCACTGTGGGATCTTACATTTATGGATTATGATAACATGATACAGGGATCAAATAACTCAAGGAACTGAGAGAATATAATCAATATATTAGTACAATTCTAATGAACATATATGATCACCATTATCAGCCAACATATTTGCCACTCAAACTCGGTTAGGGATTTGAAGGATTTGAAGACTCTGCCTCTTCCACAGTTGGCATTGGGTATCGACACAGGGGGCACAAGTGACTCGTCTTCAGCCACGGGACAATGCAATCTAGATGATAATGGTGTGCGCAAGGCAAAAGAGTAATCAGTTGATCGACACCACCTTCAGCAAAGTCGTTTATACAAATGGCACATGATGGGTTCTGTTTGATAGTATCTTTGTCTATTCTCACTTTCTGCAAGCTCATGATGGATGATGTAGTTGCAGGAACAAACCTGACCCTATGAGTTTCAAAGGACTCCCATGTGACCCTATCATCGACACCATGATAGTCAACCTCACTCAATGCATATAATTCACTGGTGCTAGAATAATTTATTTGAATGGCAATGGGGTATTCCCTGGTAAGTCTACTAATGTCAGTGTCATCATGATGCTCATCAAAACTACCCAATAACCGCACGGCCACGTCTGCAATGACCACAATAATGCGGCGCTCCGGAACAGCAGCTTGTACCACCTGAAATAGTTTTTCGAGGATAGGCGGTTGCTGCCCTAGGGGGACACCTAGTGCCGACATGTCCCTGCTAATAGAATTAAAGGCTTGTCTGTGGTTGGGACTTGGGAGAGGAGTACCGGATCATAATTTCAACAGTGGAGATTTCACAATCAGGAGGATCAGACCAACTGCGGCTTTGCTTGATGAGATAAATATCAATATGAAGCATGGTCTCCCCTGCTGGTGGAGGTAATTCTCTTGTTTCTCTTAGGATTGCTCTGCTAAAATAATAATGCTTCTCTGTTTCGGTCGAAATTGACGACATTATGTGTAGATGATCACTACACTACACTATTGTAGCTATGCAATATATATACGTACATATAGGGAAGCGCTAGCTCTTTTCTACCAGGATTAGGAATGCACGTTTTCTAATTCAAAAACGAAAAAGGTTTAATTTAATTAAGAAAAATATAACTAACCCCATAATCGACGGGAAGCAAAAAAATCAAAATCAAAATCAGATCTGGATTCAAAAAAAAAAACTGAATCAAATCAAGAAATTAAGTAGCTATGCAATAACAATGGAAGCGAACCAGAAGCAACCATTTCTCACCTGACGGAGACGGCCTGAGCAGATGAAGAGGATCGATGCTGGAGACTATAGTCTCAGCACTCAGGAGTTAGGGCTGTTATTTTAAATCGACTTGAGTGAATTTACATCAATAATACCCCCTCATCAGTAAACATTTCAGAAGTGCCCTTTTGAGTGCTTTATTATAAGGGTTATTATCACAAATGGTACCTGAATTATACATCAATCTTATCGATGGTACCTGAACTTCAATTTTGATCACAACCAGTACCCGAACTTTTCGATTTCATTTTAAATGGTACCTAGAGCCACCTCCGGTCACTATTCCGACTAAAAACGGCATGGGAGGCGATCATAGTGATGATTTTTGATGATATCAAGGGTTGCGATCATATATAGTGATGATTTTTTAGTAATAGACTTGCCTTGAACTTGTTTTTTTGTTTTTTATTTTTTTAGATTTGGCTTTTTTAGCCGGAATAGTGACAGAAGGTGGCCTTAGGTACCATTTAAAATGAAATTGAAAAGTTCGGGTATTGGTTGTGATCAAAATTGAAGTTCAGGTACCATCGATAAAATAGAGGATAAGTTCAGGTACCATTTGTGATAATAACCCTTATTATAAATAAGTATGGAGGAGAACATGGAAGAAGGTGCATTCAGATTATTGAATAAAGGATTTTATAGGTGATGAACTGTTAAGACAGCGGAATTTAAGAGACAAAAATGGAGCAATTTGGCTGTGATGCTGAGTTTCTTAGTTGGATATAGAGTCCTTCGTTTTCTTATTCTGTGGTACAGACTACAGATATACAAATTGTTGATCTTGTTCTTGTTTTCAATTCTTTTGTATATAACCTTCACACATAAAAAGGTAACCGTGTAATGGTTAGCACACTTCAAAAACTGGATTTGGTACCTCAATTCCACAATGTCCCGATTCATTATTTCAGCCTTTTTCAGAGAGCACATGAATTCGAGTTCAGTTTTAGAGTACACAAAATTCATCTAAAAGAAAAGGTCTCTGTTTAGTATACATGATATCTGGATTTGAACGCAGGGATGTAAGGGTCTTTATATAGTCGGGACTTTCTTTACATACCAAAAATATAAAGCCCAGCTGCCTAGGTGATTATAAAACTTTACACCAATACTGTTACTCTACAAAATATACTATTTCATATATGGCTACTTATTGTACTCCAAAACACATATAAGACTAATAGTAATATGTATATGCATCCTACCCATACCAAACAACACCAGAAAGATGTTTCTTTGCCGTCATAATTTCTTCGGTCATATAGTCCATGAACTCAGAAAGCATTCCAGGTTTGTCTATCTTCTCGTCATCCACGTCTGTCTCACCTGTCAGCATCTTAACAACCGTAGACATGGATGGTCAGAGCTTGGGCTTGTCTTGGGTGCAAAGAAGACCAATCTTCATGAATCTGCAAGCCTCCACAACATTCAAACCTTCATTTAATGTTGATGTATCAGCCAACTCCACCAGCTGACCCCTCTCATACAGTTCCCATACCTGCAACAGCAAAAAAAAATTAATTTGATACATTATATCAACTTGCCAACTACTAACTATTATATAGATCAGTATAATTTTCAGTTAGATAAATCTGTTTATCAAAGTGCTTCTCCGATTGCTCAAGACATCTCTTTTCAACTGAGAAACAAAACAAGATCATTTCGTTCCATTTTTAGAGATGACACCAAGTTAGGAAGCCAAAATATTATGCAAGAAAAACGGATAACCTTTATCAAGGAGAGGGTTTTCACAAATAAAAAGCACCTAAGCTCTTAGAGAACCTCAAAGATATAAAGAACTCAAAGTTCTTGAACATTTCATGTAGATTTCGCTTTTAATATATTGTTTGTGTAATTCCAGGGTCCCTAGTAAAATATTCTCTATGAAAAAGCCAAGATGAAAAACTAGGGTAATAGATATCTTTGTATTAGTATCAGGCACTTTTGTCTTGAGTCTATTGTTGTCTTAGGATAATACTAATGATTCAAATGTACATGAACTTATATTGAAAGCTCATAAATTATACAATAACAAGACATCGTATGAAGGTGTTCAGGTAATATGCAAGTTTATGCTGAGTTACTGACAATATTAAAAATCATAGAAATATGCCTTTTCAAGAAGAACTCTTTCATCATTACTACAAAGAACAGGTAAAAGCTATGATCTCCAAAGACTTCAATTCAGTGATAGAAGGAAATACTTAATGATGACATTGGTCTCAAAGATTTACACCCTTACAAAAAGATAATGTTCTTTGGATGGTAAACATCTGTTTGCGTTGCACCTCCCACTAACAATTTCCAAGACTAAAACACCAAAACTATAGATATCTGCTTTCTTTGTCACTTGACCTCGTATGGCATACTGAGGTGCCAAATAACCCCTGAGAAACACAAACAGGAACCCAAATATGTCAACATAAAGACGTGTAATTTAACAAAAGAAATTTGAAGAAAAACAAAAAGACATACAAGTACAGCAGAATACTTTTAAAGCTAAACCACATTACTTACAAGCAGGGATAGGAAATCTAGTCATTAGCATTCTGGTGTACCATGATATTAAGGTAAAATTATATCAGATTCATTATTCAGTCATGCAACTTGGACGACATTCATACTAATTCTTAAGACTGAGTGTGAAGGATACATTGATGTTCGGACAACTTTTGACATGAAACTAACTAACAACATACTGCCAACACCAAATATTTTCACCAATTTGATAAATCTTTTAGGAGAAATTTTTTTAAATTAATACTTTTTTGATTATTTCTTTACAGTCCACTTAGTGGTGCACATAAATTCATTTCATGAATTCCACAGGGATATAAACAGCGTAGAACAGTAGCGAACTTACGCTGTTCCAGCAACATGAGTACTAACATGGGTCAAGTTGGGTGCGATAAACTTTGCAAGACCAAAATCTGAATTTCGAGTGAAAGATCTTTATCAAGGAGAATATTGCTTGCTTTAATATCTCTGTGAATAATATGGAGGGTTGAACATCCTCATGAAGGTAAGCGAGCCACCTTGCAATCCAATGCAGATTTTACACTTGTTCGCCAACTAAATAGGCCTGCACCTATAAAGTGCAGAGGGAATCATCAGCCAGACATTAAATTAATTCAAATAAAGACCATGTAAATATACTTACCAAGAAGTGTTTGTGAAAGGCAATTATTGTCAAGCCATAAACCAATATCCTATGATTTCCTTCCGCACAGCTACCATATAGCTCAACTAGTTCTCACGATCGACATTTGCAATCACCTCAATTTCTGTCAAAAATTCCTACGACCCTTGCCTAGAATCTCCTGACAATACCTTTACTGCTGTCACAGAGCCATTCTCAAGTGTTCCCTGATCAAACACATTTCACAATAATGTGGAAGAAGCAGAAAGAATTTTTAGGACAATCAAGTGGTGATGACCAAGTATTCCTCAAAAGTCATAAACAAAAGCATTTTCTCTGATATTAACTTGTATACAGTACCAAAGCCTCCCTGCCCAATGTTATTTTCTTCACTGAATTTTTCAGTGTCATTTCACAAGTTGTTGCAAGTGTGCAGTTTGAGATTTGAAATGCTTGAAAGTTGAAAACAAGTGCACCCATATAATCCCATTAGAAGCTTTTAGGGTAGGATTGAAATGCAACGCAAAACCTTAAAGAAAACACTAGTTTCCTCTTCTTGAAAAACTTGACAATAAGTTAAAGACTTAGTAACCCATCGCAGTTCAGTGGCATGTAAGTTGAACAAAGCAAAAGAAGATATCAAATTACATTGTAAGATTGAATCCATATGCTGAAAAAAAAACAGATCTAACTTTAGCCATCTTAGCTACATACCTGCAGATCCAACTATAGCTTGTTTTATCGATACAAAATAAAAAGAAAAGGAAAGCTAAGATGCCAAACTAAACTAGGAGTCATCTTAGCTACATACCCGCAGATCCAACTATAGCTTGTTTTATCATTACAAAAGAAAAAGAAAAGGGAAGCTCATATGCCAAACTAAACTAGGAGTCCAGTTCACATACATACACCAATAAAGAACCTCACTATCATGTTGCTATATTGATTTTTCATTCAACTAACTGATATCCGATCAACTACGATTAACATAAAGCCAAAAGAATTATTATCCCTTCAGACCAAAACCTTGTAGCCAAGGAGATACAAAAGGTTAGAGTAAGCTGTGCCTTGGAATCATGCTAGAATGCAATATGGTTGTACCAGTCCAATTAACTGCATATATGCTTACCAGAATATGAATAAAATCTGATCATGTAGACACATAGGAGGAAACAAAACAAAAAATGCAGATTATATACACAATCAGTAAGATATGTTCTCTCAAGCCCAAACCAAAATCTCAATACACAAACCCAAAAATTGATATCTCCAAAAGCATGATTTATATAGTACGATATGAATCTCATAACTACATAGTCTGTGAAACCACCTACTACAATCTAGTGAATCTAGAGCAGGCTCAAGTATGGAATCACATGAAACAACAAACTACTGATTATCATCATTACTCTTAGTCTTCTTGTTGAACTTTTTCACTCTCTTTTCAGTTTCAGAAACCATCTTGGAAACTCCCACATCCTCAGCAAGGCTTTGCTTCTTCCCAGAATTATCCAAGACCCCCACACCCTCAGCAAGAACTGTTGCTGAGGGTGTGGGGGTCTTGGATAATTCTGGGAAGAAGCAAAGCCTTGCTGAGGATGTGGGAGTTTCCAAGATGGCCTCTGAAACTTGAAATTTCAGAGGCTATCTTGGAGTGTAATATTGTATCTGGAAGAAAGCATTGTTCCCAAAAAAAAAAAAAAAAAAAAGATGAACAAAGCAATATTGTATCTGGAAAATCTTGTAGTGAAAATTCACAACTTCAGCCTTCTTCGATTGTGAAAAAAAAAACTCTCTATCCCCAATCCCAAAAAAGATGTGGGATTTGAGGGAAGAAGATCTGGGATGTGGGATTTCATCTTTGGAGTTGCGAAAAATTGCATCTTTTTGGTTGGATCTATGGCACAGATTCACTCTTGATGAACAACAGAAAAGTTCAATCTTGAAAGATTCAATCTTGATGAACCCAATAGAATGAAAACAGAAATTTTTAATGAACAATAGAGAGAGAGACAACAGAAAGGTTCAATCTTAATGAAGAGAGAGAGGGAGAAAGAGAGAGTGGTCTTCTGCGAAGATGAAGAACAATTAAATATATATACGAGGTTGTCGACCCAATAGAATGAAAACAGAAATTTTTAATGAACAATAAAGAGAGAGAACAGAAATATGAACAAACAGAATAGGAGAGAGAGAGAGAACAGAAATGTTCAATCTTGATGAATAGAGAGAGAGAGACCCCTTGCAGAAAGATGAAGAACAATTAAATATATATACGAGGTTGTCGACTCAATTAGCGGCTAAAATTACGAAAATATCCCCGCTTTATCAATAAGCCCCCCAAATTACGAAAATATCCTTCTGGCGTCTTCATATCTTTATCATGGTGCCAGTACGCGCGTAGTTGTGGTGTTCTCCACTTTCCTGACATAACCAGGAGGTACTTTCTTGTCATAAGCTTGAGCCATGTACGGCTGAGCCACTAGATTGTAGGGAACATAAGGCCATATCTCCGCTCTTTTCCCTGTTGACTTTGCCTTCTTCAGCACCTTGTTTGGTTCAACATACCCTCATCCTTCTGATCACCATCTGTTGCTTTCTGTCAATCTCCACAGATTTAACTCCCACTTAAAGAAGAGAGGGCCTTCTTGACCTTAAGCTCACAACCATCACAGTCTGATGTTCCTAGAAGGAGCCTAGAGGGGGGTGAATAGGTTCACAGCCAATTTTTTTGTTCAAAAAATTTTCTCAGGGATTGCAACAGGGTGATCAATCCTGAGAACTGATAATGAACAGATTGTATTGTAAATTCAATAAACCAACTAAAGCAATAAAGAACACATGTTTTGTTGACGCAGTAAAACCCTATCAAGGGAAAACATCTGCGTGGCCTTTACTCTTGAAAGACCAAAACCAAATCACTATGAAAAAACAAATTACAAGTTTACAACACAGGGATTGAACTGGACGCGGCAATCC
Source organism: Rosa rugosa (assembly GCF_958449725.1). NCBI lineage: Eukaryota > Viridiplantae > Streptophyta > Magnoliopsida > Rosales > Rosaceae > Rosa > Rosa rugosa. The sequence goes on from NC_084820.1 coordinate 70,609,952, forward strand.
TTCCTAGACTGACTCACTAGGCTGTGGTAATCACTCCTTGCTAATTGTTTATACAAGTGATACACTTTGAAATCCCAACTATGAAACAAGCTATGAACGCAGCAAGTCCTTCTTGGAGATTTCACCTTTGAAGTTTGCAATACCCAACTGAACTCATGGGATGCAAGAGATGAATATGCATGAATGGTTTTGTGTTTTTCAAATTGTTTTCAACATGGAACAAGACATTTTGAAAAGCAGAAAACCAAAGAGATAAACTCTTGATAAACAAAGGGACTGAAACACAAGTGTTTTTCAATTCCCCGAGAGAACCCATATATATAGAGGAGGAAGAGGAAGGACAGTTCACTCAAAAAACCCTTAATCTCAATTGGAGTAGGTAAACCCATACCCATAATTTCAGATTGCCCATGTAAACCCATGCTCCTAATTTCAATTGGGAATACCAATTCAATAAGCCAAACACTCCAACTCCTTAATCAAAACTGACACAAGAATGGAACCCATGAAAAACCCATGGTTTTGTGAAAGAGATGTCATGCAAGAGCTTACCGGAGCCATGATGAAGATGGGTCTTCTTTTGATCTTCAAGATTTAAGCTTGATCTTGGACAAGACAGCAATATGAGATGGGATGGGGAAGCACGACAGCACGGTAGCAAAGCAGCAAACTGATGAGGTAGCAAGTTCTAATTGAACTAGTCTTCAAACTTTGCCTTTGGCTTTTGACAGCAAGGTAGCCACACACAAGAGAAGAGGAAGTAATTAAGTTGCAATTTCTCTATCAAGCTAAGGTGGGGAAGCTGCCAGCAAACTGATCTTCAAGTCTTCACGTGGGTCTTTGAAGAAGAAGCAAGTTGCAATCATGCTAAGATGGGAAGCTGACAGCAAGGCAACCACAACAATTGTAATTAAACAATTATGGGCTTGGGCTGCAACCTTGGGCTTCTTTAATGAGTAGAGTTTTGTGAAGAAGGAATGCCAACATTTATACTAACACAGTCCATTCTGACTTCGAGCTCCACAGCCTGTAATTGCTTCTTCTTTTTGTGTTTATGGCCACCACTACCCATTAGATCAGACAAGTACTCCAAAGTTCCTCCAACTCCCATTTTCAGCTTTTAAGGTTGACTCAAAGAAAAATGAGTCTGAAAGTTCGATAAATATTTTTGGTGCTTGAGAGTTTATATATAGAGAAGGATAGAAGTTGATTGGCTGTCTCTGAAGAAAGTGCAAGGAACTTCCTGGTGAACAAAAGATGGTATTCTTGCCTTCTAACACAGAGAGAGAAAGGCTTCTAAGGCTGCTCTTTGAGGTTTCTTTTACTTGCTATTGTAGTCCTAAATAACATTGTTACTCACTCTTCATTGACTTTACTAAATTTGTGTGATTGACAGACCTTAAAATAGGTTAAAAAAATTTCTAACCATATTATTCTGTGTGGTTTATACTCGGAATGCTTCGGTTTTACCATTTTTAACACTACTTTGATGAAATATCCAGGTGAGGAAGACGCAGATTCAATTCTGGAAAGCCTCCTCTTATATAGTGCGAGTATAAACTTTTTTCCATTTACCAATGCCTTCTTGGATTTTTTATTTGGGTCTGTGAGGTTGGTTGTGCCTGAAGTTTTTGTTCAAAACTAATATTCTAGTTTCTGTCAAACTGAACTTGCATGTATTAGACTAGGATGTGAATTTTGGGAGCATAACCATATATTGAATATTCATTCGTTCTTTTTTCCATCTCCAATGCTATATTGCATGTAATGCATATCAATGACTAATAATATTCATGTATTATTGTTTGAATCTGCCTCTTGGTCCTTACCTTCTACTTTAACTGTCTTTTCTATTCGATCTAACGGTCATATATTTCCATTCCACTACATTGAAGCATTACTTGTTCTTTTACTTTGATGCCCGACATAGGCATTTCTTCCATCTTTCTTTCCTATCCTTGATATTGATGAAGAAAAGAGAAAACAAAATAAATCTTTAGTAGCATCCCAATTCATTGTTAAGATTTCTGGCTCTCCAATACGCTTTAGTGTTCATTATACGCTATCTAATATATGGGTGACATAATCAATTGCTACCTTGCTAGATTATTAATCAAGTGTTTAGATTCATCTAGCAAACAAGATTTATACATTCTGCTGTTTTCTTGCAATTATTTTGCAGGCTCTTGAAAATTCAACTCGAGAACAGGATTCTGCACCAGAGCAGAGTTCTCCTCCAGAACAGTGCTTTCCTCCACAACAGCAACAAATCAATTCTGATCCCTTTTCTTCAGATTATGAGGGGAGCTTTCTGGATGGATTTTCAGATCTTGATAGCTCTGATAATGAGGTGGTTTTGTATGTCTTTTGAAATGCTGATAGGTGCCATCCTTTTTGCTATGCTTTTTGTTTCTCTATCCTCCAAGCCACATGACATTATATAGTTTTGCAATTTTGTTAAATCTAGTATTTCCTCACCATTCTACATGTATATTCTACATTAGTGTACTTCAATATTTCATAGAAATTTTAGTTATATTTTTTCTTTCTTTCAGGAAATTAGCATTCCTACATCTGAGGAGGAGAAAAAACCTATTTAACTTTAGGTTTCAATCTTTTCTATGATCATTGTAGTAGACTTTCAATCTAAAATCACTTTTTGTCTACTCTCTGCTTTTACATTTCACTCATGATTTCAATTTATTCCAGATTGATACAGTAGCCTATCATCTCTCTGTGTCGAAAGATCGGTTAGCCCTCCATCCGCTTGGCATTCGAACGAAGAATGTTGTGTCTGTTGAGATTTCAGCGGTGAGCAGAACTGTTGTGAGGACTTGGTGGGAGCAAACCAACCAAAAAGGAAACTTGTATCACCACGCTGATGTGCAAGAGTTGAATGCCGACCGGTTGGAGCATTACATCAATACCTTTGGCGGGTTTGATCTCGTGGTTGGTGGGAGCCCGTGCAACAATCTTGCCGGTAGCAACAGATATCATAGGGATGGGCTTGAGGGAAAAGAATCTTCTCTATTTTATGATTATTTCCGTATATTAGACTTAGTGAAGGGTCTTATGGCAAGATATAGCTGACCAATGTATCATTTGAGATCCAGATACTTGATACTCTAGTTTGCTTCTGCTCCTAATTTTAGATGAATGAACATTCGATGCCTTTGATATTTAACTGCTGACCGCATTGGATCATGAGATTTTTTTCATCTCGTTCTGTTTTCCTACGAATGGCATAAGGCGCATGAATAAACATTAGAATGAATGATCCCCGTGGGATCTTACATTTATGAATTAAGATAACATGATACAGGGATCAAATAACACAAGGAACTGAGAGAATATGTTAGTACAATTCTAATGAACATATATATTGATCATCGTTATCAGCCAACATATTTGTCACTCGAACACGGTTAGGGATTTGAAGACTCTGCCTCTTCCACAGTTGGCATTGGGTATCGACACAAGGGGCACAAGTGACTCGTCTTCAGCCACGGGACAATGCAATCTAGATGATAATGGTGTGCGCAAGGCAAAAGAGTAATCAGTTGATCGACACCACCTTCAGCAAAGTCGTTTATACAAATAGCACATGATGGGTTCTGTTTGATGGTATCTTCCTCCAAGCTATCTATTCTCACTTTCTGCAAGCTCACGATGGATGATGTAGTTGCAGGAACAAACCTGACCCTATGAGTTTCAAAGGACTCCCATGTGACCCTATCGTCGACACCATGATAGTCAACCTCACTCAATGCATATAATTCACTGGTGCCATCAGTAAAATGTAATTGAATGGCAATGGGGTATTCCCTGGTAAGTCTACTAATGTCAGTGTCATCATGATGCTCATCAAAACTACCCAATAACCGCACGGCCACGTCTGCAATGACCACAATAATGCGGCGCTCCGGAACAGCAGCTTGTACCACCTGAAATAGTTTTTCGAGGATAGGCGGTTGCTGCTCCAGGGGGACACCTAATGCCGACATTTCCCTGCTAATAGAATCAGAGTAGGCTTGTCTGTGGTTGGGAGAGGAGTAGCGGATCACAATGTCTATTTCAACAGTGGAGATTTCACAATTACGAGGATCAGACAAACTGCGGCTTTGCTTGGTGAGACAAATATGAATAGGAAGCAAGGTATCCCCTGCTGGTGGTGGTAATTCTCTTGTTTCTCTCAGGATTGCTCTGCTAAAATAATAATGCCTCTCTGTTTCGGTCGAAGTTGACGACATTATATACGGATGATCACTACACTATTGTAGCTATGCAATACACACACACATACATACATATAGGGAAGCGCTACCTCTTTTCTACCAGGATTAGGAAAGCGTTTTCTAAAAGAAAAAGGTTTAATTTTAATTAAGAAAAATATAACTAAACCCCATAAATCGAGGGGAAGCAAAAAATCAAAATCAAAATCAAAATCAGATCTGGTTTCAAAAAAAAAAAAAAAAAAAACTGAATCAAATCAAGAAATTAAGTAGAAAGCAGGGGAATAACAATGGAAGCGAACCAGAAGCGAACATTTCTCACCTGACGGAGATGGCCTGAGCACATGAAGAGGATCGATGGTGGACTGGTGGAGGCCAGTCTCAGCACTCAGCAGTTAGGTTTACCATTTTAAATCGACTTGAGTGAATTTACATCAATACCCCCACAACGTAAGTAGATCCGGAGCGCATGAGTCCACTGGGCCTAATCCCGGGCTAGATTGATTTTCAACCCCCACTGACCTTATTCCTAACCTGCTTAGCCCAAAGTCAAAAAACAAAGTTGGGCCTTTTGAGCAAATTCAAATGGCCGTAGCTCTTTTGTGTGCTAGTGCCATCCTATAAGGGTAAAATTTTCATATAGTACCTAAATTATCACGAAATGCACTTTTTAGTACCTATAAATTTTTAGAGAGTTCAATGGTACCTATACTATCCCTCCGTTAGCCCTTTTAGTACATCCGTCCATTATTCCATTAAAAATGCCTATGTGGCGGTCATGTGACACTCATGTGAGTAAAATATCAAAAGTAAAATAGTATTTCATTCATATTTAGAAATTATAGAATTTAATATATTGAATATCTATAATTAAAAAAAATTTGACACATAAAAAAAAAATACCCAATTTATTCTTCACTGTTCTCCGAATAATTGGGGCAATTAATTTAAGTACTTTTATTTTTGTTTAGTTTTTTTTATTTATGAAAATTTAATATATATTAATTTGGATCAACTAATGAGATAACTTTTTTCTCAAATAATTAATCAATGGAGATGGTGGGTAAACCTAGATATTCACTAATTTAATTCTAGGTCTTTTTTTTATAACCTAGTTTAATTTATTTTAATCAAAAATTTGTAAAAAAAATTAAAAAAATAGATGTTTTACGATTTTACCTATACTTTAACGGAATAATTGACAGAATAATTATTTTGGAGGGATAGTTTTAGGTACCAAAAAATGCATTTCGTGATAGTTCAGATACCATATAAAGATTTTACCCCACCCTATAATTTGTTTGAATTTATTTTCATTTGGCAGCAAATTCTTTCACTTTTCGGGGTACTTCATTCCGAAGGATAACATTCCAAGTTACTGTACAGGCTTTTCATGCATTACTGGAGTCTTTTCAAGTACCCTTTTGAGTGCTTTATGATAAATGTGTATGGAGGAGAATATGGAAAAAGGTGCATTCAGATTATTGATAAAGAAGTATGCAATCTATATGGGGATATTTTCAAATGGGGGATTCCCCGCCCCGCCTCCGAAACGAGTTCCCCACCCCCACCCCCGCCCCCGCAATTGTCATTTTCTCTATATGAAATTTTTTGGTTTTCTATTTTGAAATTTTTTATTTTCTATTTTTTTAGATTTTTTTTTCCTTTCCTTTTTTGACAAAAAATAATTCACAAATCACAATTTTAAGACGATCCAACGGTCGGATCCTCACAGATCACCTAGAGGATCACCTTTACCGATTTATACGATGACCCAACGGTCAGATGCTCACGGATCGCCCTTAGGTTCATCCTCTCAAAATTATGTGAAAATCCAACGGTTGGATCGTCTCGAATCACCCTTAGAATCATCCTCACAAAATTATATGACGATCCAACGGTCGGATCCTCACGGATCGCCTTTTGAATCATCTTATCACAATTATACGAAGATCCAACGGTCGGATCTTCACCAATCGCCCTTAGGTTCATCCTCTCAAAATTATACGAAGATCCAACGGTTGGATTGTCTCGGATCACTCTTAGAATCATCCTCACAAAATTATATGACGATCTAACGGTCGGACCCTCACGGATCGCCTTTTGAATCATCTTTTCACAATTATAAGAAGATCCAACAGTCGGATCCTCACAACACCACCAGCTGACCCCTCATATAGTTCCCATACCTGCAACAGCAAAAAAAAAAAAAAAAAAAATTATACATTATATCTACTTGCCAACTACTAACTACTATAGAGATCAGTAAAATTTTCAGTTAGAGATGACACCAAGTTAGGAAGCCAAAATATTATGCAAGAAAAATGGATAACCTTTATCAAGGAGAGGGTGTTCACAAATAAAAAGCACCTAAGCTCCTAGAGAGCTCAAAGATATAAAGAACTCAAAGTTCTGGAACATTTCATGTAGATTTCGCTTTTAATATATTGTCTGTGTAATTCCAGGGTCCCTAGTAAAATATTCATATAGTGAATGCCAAGATGAAAAACTAGAGTAATAGATATTTTTGTATTAATATCAGCCCCTTTTGTCTTGAGTCTATTGTTGTCTTAGGATAATACTAATGATTCAAATGTACATGAACTTATATGGAAAGCTCATAAATTATACAATAACAAGACATCGTATGAAGGTGTTCATGTAATATGCAAGTTTATGCAGTTACTGACAATATTAAAATATTAAAAATCATAGAAATATGCCTTTTCAAGAAGAACTCTTTCATCATTACTACAAGAACAAGTAAAAGCTATGGTCTCCAAGGACTCCAATTCAGTGATAGAAGGAAATACTTAATGATGACATTAGTCTCAAAGATTTATACCCTTACAAAAAGATACTGTTCTTTGGATGGTAAACATCCGTTTGCGTTGCACCTCCCACTAACAATTTCCAAGACTAATACACCAAAACTATAGATATCTGCTTTCTTTGTCACTTGACCTCGTATGGCATACTGAGGTGCCAAATAACCTCTGCTAAAAACAAACAGGAACCCAAATATGTCAACATAAAGACGTGTAATTTAACAAAAGAAATTTGAAGAAAAACAAAAAGATATTCAAGTACAGCAGAATACTTTTAAAGCTAAACCACATTACTTGCGAGCAGGGGTAGGAAGTGTAGTCATTAGCATTCTGGTGTACCATGATATTAAGGTAAAATTGTATCAGATTGATTATTCAGTCATGCAACTTGGAAGACATTCACACTAATTCTTAAGACTGAGTGTGAAGGCTACATTGATGTTCGGACAACTTTTAACATGAAACTAACTAACAACATACTGCCAACACCATATATTTTCACCAATTTGATAAATCTTTTAGGAGAAACTTTTTTGAATTAATACTTTTTCGATTATTTCTGTACAGTCCACTTAGTGGTGCACATAAATTCATTTCATGAATTCCACAGGGATATAAACAGAGTAGAACAGTAGTGAACTGACGCTGTTCCAGCAACACGAGTACTAACATGGGTCAAGTTGGGTGCGATATACTTTGCAAGACCAAAATCTGAATTTTGGGCGAAAGATCTTTATCAAGGACAATATTGCTTGCTTTAATGTCTCTGTGAATAATATGAAGGGTTGAACATCCTCATGAAGGTAAGCGAGCCCCCTTTTGCAATCCAATGCAGATTTTACACTTGAATATCCTATGATTTCCTTCCGCACAGCTACCATATAGCTCAGCTAGTTCTCATGATCGACATTTGCAATCACCTCAATTTCTGTCAAAAATTCCTACGACCCTTGCCTAGAATCTCCTGACAATACCTTTACTTCTGTCACAGAGCCATTCTCAAGTGTACCCTGATCAAACACATTTCACAATAATGTGGAAGAGGCAGAAAGAGTTTTTAGATCAAGTGGTGACGACCAAGTATTCCTCAAAAGTCATAAACAAAAGCATTCTCTCTGATATTAACTTGTATACAGTAACAAAGCCTCCCTGCCCAATGTTATTTTCTTCACTGAATTTTTCAGTGGCATTTCACAAGTTGTTGCAAGTGTACGGTTTGAGATTTGAAATGCTTGAAAGTTGAAAACAAGTGCACCCATATAATCCCATTAGAAGCTTTTAGGGTAGGATTGAAATGCAACGCAAAACCTCAAAGAAAACACTAGTTCCCTTTTCTTGAAAAACCTGACAATAAGTTAACCAAAAAAAAAAAAAAACCCTTGACCATAAGTTAAAGACTTAGTAACCCATCGCGGTTCAGTGGCGTGTAAGTTGAACAAAGCAAAAGAAGATACATTGTAAGATTGAATCCATATGCTGAAAAAAAAAAAAAAAACAGATCTAACTTTAGCCATCTTAGCTACATACTTGCAGATCCAACTATAGCTTGTTTTATCAATTCAAAATAAAAAGAAAAGGAAAGCTACACTAGGAGCCATCTTAGCTACATACCCGCAGATCCAACTATAGCTTGTTTTATCATTACAAAAGAAAAAGAAAAAGAAAAGGGAAGCTCATATGCCAAACTAAACTAGGAGTCCAGTTCACATACATACACTTATCATGTTGCCATATTGATTTTTCATTCAACTAACTGATATCCGATCAACTACGATTAACATAAAGTCAAAAGAATTATTATCCCTTCAGACCAAAACCTTGTAGCTAAGGAGATACAAAAGGCTCCAGTATGGAATTCAAAGTAACCACGACATGCATCCCTTCAATGGCTCCTCATCATCATCATCATCATCATTGCTCTTAGTCTTGCTCTTCATGTTCTCCTTGTCATACTCACAAGTCAGTTTTCCTTTGTACATCATCTCCATCAGCTTCTTGTTGAGCTCCTTCATACTCTCCAGCATCTTTTCAGTTTCGGAGTCCGTCTTGGACTCTCCTCCCACAACCTCAGCAACAAGGCCTTGTTCCACACTAAGATTCCAGAAATTTAAGTTAAAAAGACTAAACAAGAAAGTCAATCACATTAATCGATAACATAAGATTTCTTACCACCTTGCAGACTCATCAGGTTCAATCTTCCCAGAATAACTCTTATTCCCAGAGGCTTCAACAATCCCACTACATGAAGAAAATTTTCAGGTCAAATACAGACACACCTTTAAACTAGTGAACTTGGTAAAATCAAATAAGACTCCATAATTTTTTTACCTCTTGGCCTCATGGCTTTGCTTGTTTCCATTGCCTTCACCAGTCTCACTACATGAAAAAAGAAAAAAAATCAGCTCAAGAACTTGGTAAAATCAAATAATATTTCAGAATTAAATACCTCTTGGCCTCAACCTCGGCCTTCTTCCAATTACCCTTAGCAGCATCAACAATAGGTACCTTCTCCATCTGTTTCTAGATCTGGGAGTAAGTAGTTTAGGGTTCCTATAGGGGAGGAATTGTGGATAGAAATCACCTCAAGGTAACCCCTGTTTATATAGGGGAGGAGTGGAGTGGAGTCTAGGGTTTGCTTAAATTTCAAATTTTGAAATTTGAAAACAACGGTGGGGATTCAAATTTTGGGCGGGCGATTCAAAATTTTCGAAATTTGAATCCAACCGTGTGAGCGGGGGATTCAAAATTTTCAGATCTCCCAAAATTTACTCTAGGCCCCCCTCGGTTTCCTAAATTATACTTCTGCCCCATCCTTCTACTGACTTTTCACCGATGACCCAATTTTCCTCCAAACTTGATTCTAGAACCCCCTCAGTTTCCTAAATTATACTTATGCCCCCATTTTTCTACTGACTTTTCACCGATGACCCAATTTTCCTCCAAACTTAATTCTAGAACCCCTTATTCCCAAATCCCAGAAGAAAGCATTGTTCCCCCAAAAAAAAAAAAGATGAACAAAGCAATAATAAGATTATACAGAAACTTACAATTTCTCTTTCCATCTGGAAAATCTTGTAGTGAAAATTCACAACTTCAGCCTTCTTCGATTGTTGAAAAAAAAAAAAAGGGGATATCCCAAAAAAGATGTGGGATTTGAAGGAAGAAGATCTGGGATGTGGGATTTCATCTTTGGAGTTGCGAAAAATTTCATCTTTTTGGTTGGATCTATGGCACAGATTAACTCTTGATGAACAACAGAAAAGTTCAATCTTAAAAGATTCAATCTTGATGAACCCAATAGAATGAAAACAGAAATTTTTAATGAACAATAGAGAGATTGAGAGAGAGAGAGAGAACAGAAAGGTTCAATCTTGATGAATAGAGAGAGAGAGAGAGAGAGAGAGAGAGAGCAGAAAAGGAAGAACAAGAAAGAGTGGCGGCCTCCTTGCAGAAAGATGAAGAACAATTAAGTATATATACGCGGTTGTTGACTCAATAAGGCCCCCAAAATTACGAAAATATCCCCGCTTTATCGTAAATACGGTTACTCTTTACCACTGGATGGTTGACACGTACCTCACTAAACTAAAAAACCATCCCGCAAACGACGCCGTTCCCCCTTAAGAGTTGCTCTCTCTCTCTCTCCCATTCTTTGCCCAGTAGATGAGAAAAAGTCAAAATAAAGTCTTTGTTGTTGAATCCAAACTCCGAACTCTCTCTCTCTGGGTCTTCCATTCAAGGTAGTGTTTCCTTCAACTGTTATTTGAGCTTGGTTTCATAAGATTTTTCTATCTTCTTTTGAGTCATTATTGACGAGTATAGATACCTACCTCGTTCATTTTGTGCTTGATAATAGCTAATAGACATGACATACATGCCTGCCTATGGATTTGGTAAAGTTGTGAGCTTTGCATCCTTTAACAACTGCAGGGTTGTGAATTGGAACTGCAAGCATCTTTCTTTTTCTTGCTTGGAAACAATGCTGATGTCGTGCTTAATTTATATAAACCATGTGTAGTGTGTAAATTGTGTGATCTCATCTGTCATGTATGTGTAGTGTGTAATCTGCTTAATACATACTAGACAATGTATTAAGCTGAAGTAGAGGATATATAGGGTCGTTTCTAGTCACTGACAACTTCACATATCGAAAAGAAACTTAAAGTTTCAGACTTTCAACTAATTACTTCCAAATTTACTAATCAACAAAACCAAAAAGTTCAATAGCCGAACCCAAATGCAGCAAAGGAAACACTTTTTGCTCACTATCTCATATCCTAACCAGTTAAAGTTTCAAACTTTTATGAACTGATTAAGCCACCCAGCTGTTAAAGAAACATACCGTGTAATCTGCCATGTATGTGTATTGGGGTGGAATTGGTTAATTTTGCAACTGAATGAGGTGAATTTTTTGTTTTATTTTGTTTTTCCTAATATGCTATTGCTTGGCATGGAGGCTTGGAGTGGTTTCTCTAGTGTATAGGCTGTAGATGTCAGGTTATTAACTTTTATGGGTATTATCATGAAATCGCGCTGTAATATTTCCCTGGCAATTTGATTAAAGTTTGCCTTTGTTTGCACTTATTCCTTCTGTGTTTTACTTGGACAGCTTGCAAAACCTTTGCGTGGGTGACCATAACATACATGAAGACATGAACTACTTCTTTTCTGTTTAAATTTTATATCCATACTCTTCATGTAGTCCTAATTAACAATTTTTTTTTCTTCTTTTTTTTTTGCTCTATTTTGTGAATCTAGCTACATGATAGAGCAGGCATTGGGGTTTTCATCACTGAACATGGCAGTGTAGGGGGTCTTCATATCTTGTCATGGTGCCAGTAGTTGGAGTGTTCTCCACTTTCCTGACATAACCAGGAGGTGCTTTCTTGTCATAAGCTTGAGCCACTAGATTGTAGGGAACATAAGGCCATATCTCCGCTCTTTTCCCTGTTGACTTTGCCTTCTTCAGCACCTTGTTTGGTTCAACATACCCTGTAACACTCACCTTCTTTTGCTTTCTGTTAATCTCCACAGATTTAACTCCACTTAAAGAAGAGAGGGCCTTCTTGACCTTGAGCTCACAACCATCACAGTCCATTCTGACTTTGAGCTCCACAGTCTTTAATTGCTTCTTCTTTTTGTCTTTATGGCCACCACTACCCATTAGATCAGACAAGTACTCCAAACTTCCTCCAACTCCCATTTTCAGCTTTTTAAGGTTTACTCAAAGAAAAATGAGTCTGAAAGTTTGAATAAATATTTTTGGTGCTTGAGAGTTTATATATAGAGAAGGATAGAATTTGATTGGCTGTCTCTGAAGAAAGTGCACGGAACTTCCTGGTGATCAAAAGATGCTATTCTTGCTTTCTAACACAGAAATAGAAAGGTTTCTAAGGCTGCTCTTTGAGGTTTCTTTTACTTGCTATTGTAGTCCTAAATAACATTGTTACTCACTCTTCATTGACTTTACTAAATTGGTGTGATTGACAGACCTTAAAATAGGTTAAAAAAAATTTCTAACCATATCATTCTGTGTGGTTTATACTCGGAATGCTTCAGTTTTACCATTTTTAACACTACTTTGATGAAATATCCAGGTGAGGAAGACGCAGATTCAATTCTGGAAAGCCTCCTCTTATATAGTGCGAGTATAAACTTTTTTTCATTTCCCATTGCCTTCTTGGATTTTTTATTTGGGTTTGTGAGGTTGGTTGTGCCTGAAGTTTTTGTTCAAAACTAATATTCTAGTTTACTGAACTTGCATGTATTAGACTAGGATGTGAATTTTGGGAGCATAACCATATATTGAATATTCATTCGTTCTTTTTTCCATCTCCAATGCTATATTGCATGTAATGCATATCAATGTCTAATAATATTCATGTATTATTGTTTGAATCTGCCTCTTGGTCGTTACCTTCTACTTTAACTGTCTTTTCTATTCGATCTAACGGTCATATATTTCCATTCCACTACATGGAAGCATTACTTGTTCTTTTACTTTGATGCCCGACATAGGCATTTCTTCCATCTTTCTTTCCTATCCTTGATATTGATGAAGAAAAGAGAAAACAAAATAAATCTTTATTAGCATCCCAATTCATTGTTAAGATTTCTGGCTCTCCAATACGCTTTAGTGTTCATTATACGCCATCTAATGGGTGACATAATCAATTGCTACCTTGCTAGATTATTAATCAAGTGTTTAGATTCATCTAGCACACAAGATTTATACATTCTGCTGTTTTCTTGCAATTATTTTGCAGGCTCTTGAAAATTCAACTCGAGAACAGGATTCTGCACCAGAGCAGAGTTCTCCTCCAGAACAGTGCTTTCCTCCACAACAGCAACAAATCAATTCTGATCCCTTTCTTCAGATTATGAGGGGAGCTTCTGGATGGATTTTCAGACCAAGTGATTCTAGTAGCTTACAATCATGTCTTTATGATTAAAGTTTGCCTTTGTTTGGCACTTATTCCTTCTGTGTTTTACTTGGACAGCTTTCAAACCTTTGCGTGGGTGACCATAACATTTTAAAGACATGGTACTTCTTTTCTGTTTGAATTTTATATCCATACTTTTCGTCCCTGATTAACATTTAGTTACCGACTCTTCATTGACTTTACTAAATTGGTGTGATTGACAGACCTTAGAATAGGTTAAAAAATTTCACCAAAAAAAATAAATAAATAAATAAAGAGGTTAGAAAAGGAAAGAAATAGAAACTTGTTGATGTTATTCTATAGTGGAGTGCTTGATGATGGTTAATGTAAATGGTGGAATTGTAATGTGTTGGAAACTTTCTAGCCTTTTTTTGGCTCTGGTCTTCCAAATCTAGTATTTGCAAGTCCATATACTTTTTTTTTTTTTTGCTCATTTGTATACATAACCTTTTCAGGATGGAAATACATCTGGGGTAAACGGAAATAATGTTGACTGGGATACTGAAGATGAGCTTGACGAGATTGAAAATTTCACTTTATCTTCTTCTTCTGCTAATCTGGGCTCTGGGGAGGTAATTGTTTTCTTATGTGATTTTTGTTAAATTTAAGTCAGCTTATTACTATTAAATAGTGCGACGAATTCTATGTGGCTTTAAGACTTGAAAATGTTCTGAGATCAATGAAATGAATCTATAGTGTGGTAGGTTTCATTTGAGCCTAGATGAAATGCTATCTGACCAAACTGAAGGACTCTATTTCCTGGAATTCATATGACCACTCTTTTTCTTCTTTACTTTTACCATGCCTTCTTGCTGTATTGACTAATCTGGTTTCCCATGTGCACACTATAATCCTCTTTTGTCTTATTAATTTTTATGGCTTTGATGAACTTGTAAACATATAAATGATACAAGATGAACATGAACAAAAGTATACATTCAGAAGCACGCATGATATTTAGACAGAGATAATACATTAGATTCTGAACATGCAATTCCTTTGTTTTTTCCTCCAACAGGGGAGCTCATCTCCAGGACCTTCCAATACCAAAGTTTTTGGTCATTTTGTTAGCATGGGATTTTCTCAAAAAATGGTTGCCAAAGCTATTCAGGAACATGGTTAGAGCACTGTACCGTATCATTCTGTGTGGTTTATACTCAGATTGCTTCAGTTTTACCATATTTAACACACTACTTTGATAAGATATCCAGGTGAGGAAGACGCCGATTCAATTCTGGAAAGTCTCCTCTTATATAGTGTGAGTTTAAACATGCTTTCATCTACCAATGCCTTCTTGGATGGATAATTTGGGTTTGTGAGTTTGGTTGTGCCTGATGTTTCAGTTCAAAACTAATATTCTAGTTTCTGTCAAATTGAACTTGCATGTATTAGACTAGATGTCAATTTTGGGAGCATAACCATGTATTGAATATTCATTCATTCTTTTTTCATTGCCAATGCTGCTATGCATATCAAGGAATAATAATGTCCATGTACTATTGTTTGAATCGGCCTCTTGTTCCTTACCACTTTAGCTAGTCTTCTTTTGATTTAGGTGTCTGGAGGTATTTTTGTATATTTCTATACTATCTAAACCTAATTTCCATATCTTATCACTAATGCAAATACATGTTTCTTATGCACTAATATTAACTGTCTTTTCTAATCAATCTAGTGATCATATATTTTGGTTCCACTACATGGAACCACTACTTTTTCTGGATGGATTTTCAGATCTTGATAGCTCTGATAATGAGGTGGTTTTGTATGTCTTTTGAAATGCTGATAGATGCCATCCTTTTTGCTGATGAGCAGAACTGTTGTGAGGACTTGGTGGGAGCAAACCAACCAAAAAGGGAAACTTGTATCACCTCGCTGATGTGCAAGAGTTGAATGCCAACCGGTTGGAGCATTACATCAATACATTTGGTGGGTTTGATCTCGTGGTTGGTGGGAGCCCGTGCAACAATCTTGCCGGTAGCAACAGACATCATAGGGATGGGCTTGAGGGAAAAGAATCTTCTCTATTTTATCATTTTATGATTATTTCCGTATATTATACTTAGTGAAGGGTCTTATGGCAAGATATAACTGACCAATGTATCATTTGAGATCCAGATACTTGATACTCTAGTTTGCTTCTGCTCCTAATTTTAGATGAATGAACATTTGATGCCTTTGATATTTAACTGCTGACCGCATTTGATCATGAGATTCTTTTCATCTCTGTCTGTTTTCCTACGAATGGCACAAGGCGCATGAATAAACATTAGAATGAAGGATCCCTGTGGGATCTTACATTTATGAATTAAGATAACATGATACAGGGATCAAATAACACAAGGAACTGAGAGAATATGTTAGTGCAATTCTAATGAACATATATATTGATCATCGTTATCAGCCAACATATTTGTCACTCGAACTCGGTTAGGGATTTGAAGGATTTGAAGACTCTGTCTCTTCCACAGTTGGCATTGGGTATCGACACAGGGGGCACGAGTGACTAGTCTTCAGCCACGGGACAATGCAATCTAGATGATAATGGTGTGCGCAAGGCAAAAGAGTAATCAGTTGATCAACACCACCTTCTGCAAAGTCGTTTATACAAATAGCACATGATGGGTTCTGTTTGATAGTATCTTCTTCCAAGCTGTCTATTCTCACTTTCTGCAAGCTCATGATGGATGATGTAGTTGCAGGAACAAACCTGACCCTAGCAGTTTCAAACGACTCCCATGTGACCCTATCATCGACACCATGATAGTCAACCTCACTCAATGCATATAATTCACTGGTGCTAGAATAATTTATTTGAATGGCAATGGGGTATTCCCTGGTAAGTCTACTAATGTCAGTGTCATCATGATGCTCATCAAAACTACCCAATAACCGCACGGTCACGTCTGCAATGACCACAATAATGCGGCGCTCCGGAACAGCAGCTTGTACCACCTGAAATAGTTTTTCGAGGATAGGCGGTTGCTGCTCCAGGGGGACACCTAGTGCCGACATGTCCCTGCTAATAGAATTAAAGTAGGCTCGTCTGTGGTTGGGAGAGGAGTAGTGGATCATAATTTCAACAGTGGAGACTTCACAAGCAGTTTCACAAGCAGGAGGATCAGACCAACTGCGGCTTTGCTTGATGAGATAAATAGCAATAGGAAGCATGGTCTCCCCTGCTGGTGGAGGTAATTCTCTTGTTTCTCTTAGGATTGCTCTGCTAAAATAATAATGCTTCTCTGTTTCGGTCGAAATTGACGACATGATGTGTAGATGATCACTACACTACACTATTGTAGCTATGCAATATATATACGTACATATAGGGAAGCTCTAGCTCTTTTCTACCAGGATTAGGGAAGCGCTAGCTCTTTTCTACCAGGATTAGGAAAGCGTTTCTAATTCAAAAACGAAAAAAGTTTAATTTAATTAAGAAAAATATAACTAACCCCATAATCGACGGGAAGCAAAAAATCAAAATCAAAATCAGATTTGGATTCAAAAAAAAAAAAAAAAACAGAATCAAATCAAGAAATTAAGAAGCTATACAATAACAATGGAAGCGAACCAGGAGCAACCATTTCTCACCTGACGGAGACGGCCTGAGCAGATGAAGAGGATCGATGCTGGAGGCTATTAGTCTCAGCACTCAGCGGTTAGGGATGTTAGGTTTACCATTTTAAATTGACTTGAGTGAATTTACATCAATACCCCTCATAGTGAGTGGATCCGCAGTGCATGAGTCCACTGGGCTTAATCCCGGGCTAGATTGATTTTCGACCGCCACTGACCTTATTGTTGTTACCTGTTTAGCCCAAAGTCAAAAAAATAAAGTTAGTTGGATCGCCAACTAATCTCATTCCATGTGAGATGTACTTTTATTATTATTATTATTATTATTAAATTCATTTTAACCCGCTGAACTTTAGGGCTAAAATCAGTGTAGTCTTTAAACTTTTTTTTTAATCGCGTCGGTCCTTGTACTTCCATTTTCCATCATCCGAGTCCAAAAATAAAATTTGACTCGAAAGATGACGTCACAAGCTGAGGTGGAGCAAACATTGGGGCCCACTTTTTCAGATTGGAATGAAATGTCCAAACTACCCCTGCTATCCATATTCTTCTTCGAAGAAGACTTCACCTCTCTCTCTCTCCCTCTCTCTTTGTTTCTGGATTTAGGTGGAAGACACCGATGATTCAACCACCTCACATTTGTACCTGTAAAAATTGAAATCAAAATCCATACAAAGCAAAGGCAACCGCAAAAATCAAAATCGAAATCGAAATCCATACATATGCATTTTCTCTCCCTCTCTCAGATATGCACCTGCAAAGTCAAAATCGAAATGCACACGAAGCAAAGGCAACCGCCATGGCAGCACTGGCAGCAGGACCAGACTAGTTTTTCAATCTGCACAACAGCTTCTACTTGGGCTCCCAAGCCGCCATTAACACCAGCAACCTCCCCAACCTCTCGCCGGACGAAGTCGTCGAGCGTGACTGCACCAAGGCCCGCTTCTTCTTATTCTTCTGCTCTAGCTAGTCCTTTCTGGCCTCCAAGACGTCCGCTGACGCCTGGAGGTGAGTTCACGCGCCGATGGAGCAGCACCCAAAACTGGTTTGGACACCCAAAGCTTTCTGAGTGTCCGACTTGTCTCTCTTCTTGCATGCCAAGTGCTTTTTGGATGTCCAACCTCTCTCTCTCCTCGCCTTCTCTCCCTCTATGTTCACTTCTGCCTCGTTGTTGGAGAGATCATCGCCGAGGAGCTGAAGAAATATGACGGCTCTGATCCTAAGAAGTCTCTGCTCATGGCCATTAAGGATGAGATCGAAGACAGTGGATTTGAATTTCATAGCAACTAGATTTGAGTTTGGTTTTGGATTTGAATTGGATAGCAACTTGGTTTGAGTTTGGGTTTTGATGGGTTCTAAGAAGAAGAAGAAGAAGGAAAGGGAATTGGATGGGTTTGGTGGCGTGGAGAGACTTCTCCGATTTCTGAGTTTTTATTTTTTATTGTTAGAATGTCCATTCTGCCCTCCTTCAGGGTTTAAAAAACTGAAGTGTGGGCCCTCATGTCGGCTCCAACTCAGCAAATGATGTCATATTTCAAGTCAAATTTGATTTTTGGACTCGGATGATGGAAAATGGAAGTACAAGGACCGACGCGATTAAAAAAAAAGTTTAAGGACCAAACTGATTTTAGTCCCAAAATTCAGGGAGGTAAACTGAATTTAATCCTTATTATTATTTTGGGCGAAATTATAAGAGAAGTTTTAAACACACTCCTAACGTGTGTTAATAGACACTCCCTACTCAATACACCACCCATTTAATTTCTCATTCTAATATTTTACTAAATACACAACTCAAAGTACCTATTGTATTCGTCGGTTTCATTTATGAAGGCTTGAGGGCAGCCGCACCGGCCCTTGTTCAAAAAAAATATATATATATCCTTAATCTTAAAAACCATGAAATATCCTATTATTTCACTATATTAAGACTACTGTTAAAGGAAAAACATATTACGTGCCTTCGTCAAAGTGATTGACGAAGAGAGAATCAAGGAATTAGCAATTACCATCAATCAGCAAGGATTACGGACCAATCAGCATTTAATGTCATCATTGTAATTGATATTTCCGTTGTAATTCACCGGCCAGACAACAGCACCCATCTGGGTTCTCTCCACCGTCGCAACACCGGCCTCCACCTTGCTGTTACGCTAGCTTCCGCCTCGCTGTTGCACCTCGCTGCCCAGCCCCCGGTGCCCCAATCCCAACCGCGGTGCTCCTACCCAGCCCCGTCGTCCGAAACCTGCAGCGCAGCCCCGAAAACCTGCAGATCTCGCCTCCACCTAGCGCTTGGGCAGCCTCACCTAGCAGATCGTGCGTGCTAGCTAGACCTGTAAATGGACCGGATTTGGATCGGATCGACCTAAATCCAAATCCGTTTACTTAAAAAAAAATTCGATCCAAACCCGCTCCGTTAACCCGGCGGATCGTTGATAGCTCGATCCAAATCCGTATCCGCCGGGTTAACGGATACCCGATCCGCCAATCCGACCCGTTATAATTTCAAATATTATAAAATTTTAAATAGTAATATTAAATTTATATCATGATACCTCATAAGATATTAATAAAATATTAAAACAACATGATCATATTTTCATGATACATGATCATATTTTCATGATACATTATCATGATACATTATCAAAAGTATCACCAAAAGTAGAATTACATTTTCAAAATTCTTAATGCTTCTTGGAATCTTGGGTGATAGACTGTCCCTTAGATTTCTGCAAAAAAATTGTATTAGAAATTCTTCATATTTTATATTTTATATTTTTTAAAAATAATAATATATTAATAAAAATAATATTTTATTATTACAAAAACGGGCCGGATCATAAACGGATCGGATCGACCTAGATCCGTATTTGATCCGTTAAATAAACGGGTTAACGGATTCAGATCATTAACGGATCAACGGATCAAAACTTTCGATCCAAACCCGTCCAATAGTCACGGATATGGAGCGGGTCCGGATCAAAATCCGGTCCATTTACAGGTCTAGTGCTAGCTTCGCCTATCCTAGCGGCCTACCCCCGACCCCGCATGAGTGCCTAGCCACTGCCTAGCTTTGCCTGGCCCCTGCCTACCTCACCTAGCCGCTGCCTAGTGTCACGGGCCGAACTTTGCAATGCGCAAAGCGGACCGTGCGGCACTTGCTAGCAAGCAAGTCAGCTAAGTGAGTACCTTGCAAGGAACAATGAAAGCCACACGATATTAAAATAGTGCTAGTGACAAGCAAGAACACAATTATATGAATGTTGGGGCAACCACGAAGAACAATGAATAATCGAAAAGAAAGATCAAAGAGCAATCTCACGGGGCACAGATGATTGAATAATTCCTCTTTTATTGATGGTAAGACGGTAAGGGAGGCAAAAGTACATGTGCTTACCTATACTAGTTCCGTAGTCCAAACTATGCCGACTAGGAACCCCTCCCTATAGAGCATATCGGCCTTACATGAACCTGGCAGGAGGAAACATGAAAAAGGCCGAGGAGACTAATTGCTAAATAAAATAAATTACATAATTTGTAAATTACCAAAACAACCCTAGCACGCAAGCAAACCAACCAAAGGCTTAACTAATGACCCTGGACAAGGTTGCTTGCGGCATTACAAGTGCGGCCCCTAACATCCTCCCCCACTTAAGCTGTCGGCGCTCTCGACGACTGCCTTGATCTTGAAGTCTTCAATCTTCTGCTGGAACTTCTTCTTCAGGACGTCAGCATTCTCCCAACTGGTTTCTTCATCTCCCAGACCCTTCCACTTGACCAGGAACTGCTGGTATGGGCGCCTTGACACTCGGATCACTCTCTCTGCTAGGATCTCCTCCACTTCTTTCGGCTTTGGTGGTCTGATGTTGACGTGCTCCCGAACAGGCTGGTTGCGTGCTTGATCTTCACAGTCTGGCTGGTGCGGCTTGAGGTTGCTGACGTGGAAGACGGGGTGAACTCTCATCCAGGCGGGAATATCGACTTTGTAGGAGCACTTCCCCACTTTAGCAATGATGGGGAGCGGTCCTTCATACTTCCTGAATAGTCGTTTGTCTCTGGAGCGCAGGAACCTGAGTTGTTCCGGAAGCAGCTTGACAAGGACCATGTCCCCTGCCTGAAACTCCCTGGGCTTGCGGCCTTGATCTGCCCACTTCTTCATTCTCCCCGCCGCTTTCTCTAGATAGACTTGAGCGATCTCGGCATTAGTCTTCCACTCTTTTGTGAAGTTGAAAGCACGCGGATTCGCCCCTTTGTAGACTTCTTGCACCGTATGCGGCAAGAGAGGCTGTTGGCCAGTGACAATTTCAAAAGCACTCTTGTTGGTGGATGAGCTCTTCTTCGAGTTGAAACAAAATTGTGCAACATTGAGCAATTACTCCTCCAACATACCGTTGAACCTTTCTGTTTGCCCATCAGTCTGTGGGTGATAACTTGAAGATATGTTGAGCTCAGACCCGAGCAACTTGAATAGCTCGGTCCAGAATGTTCCCGTGAACCTAGTGTCTCGATCGCTGACTATGTTCTGAGGCACACCCCAATACTTTACAACATGCTTGAAGAAGAGGCTTGCTGTGTCTTCCGCCGAACAGTACTTTGGGGTTGGCACAAAGGTGGCATACTTTGAAAACCTGTCAACCACAACCAGGATGCCTGATAAGTCTCCCACCTTCGGGAGGTTAGTAATAAAGTCAAGGGAGACACTCTCCCACGGGCGAGTAGGAATAGACAGTGGTTCCAACAGCCCTGGAGTCTTTTGGCGCTCAATCTTGTCTTGCTGGCATGTCAGGCAAGTCTTGGTGTATTCCGTGACATCGTCTCGCATCTGGGGCCAGTAGTACCCCTGCTTGAGGAGTGCATGGGTCCTCTGCCATCCAGGGTGACCTGCCCACAGGGTGTCGTGACACTCCCTCATAAGCATTCTTCGCAGTCCGTCAGCTCGCGGAACAAACACTCGTCCTCCTTTGGCCATCAATATGCCATCCTCCATCCAAAACCGACGGCTCTTCCCTTCCTTCACCATTTTCATGAGGGATTGCGCCACGAAATCCTTCTCCAGACTCTCCTTGATACGTTGCTTGATGTCTGTGGCAATGATGCTGCTCGACAAAGTGGCCAACACCTTGAGGGTGGCAAGGTCAGCCTTGCGACTTAGAGCATCAGCAACTTGGTTTGTGTGCCCAGCCTTGTGTTCGAAATGGAAGTCGAACTCAGCGAGAAACTCTTGCCATCGAGCTTGCTTTGGAGTTAACTTCGGCTGGGTCAGGAAGTGGCTGACGGCTGAATTGTCTGTCTTCACAAGGAACTTTGACCCCAGCAAATAGTGTCGCCACGTCCTCAAACAGTGAATTACGGCTAGCAACTCCTTCTCCTGAGCCGCGTACCTCCTCTCAGCTTCCGAGAGTTTATGACTTTCATACGCAACAGGGTGCCCTTGTTGCAGCAGGACTCCTCCTACGGCGAAGTCAGAAGCATCTGTCTGGACTTCAAATGGCTGGTTCAGGTCGGGTAAGGCAAGGACCGGATCTTCCTTCACGGCCTTCTTCAAATCTTGAAAGGCCTTCTCACAATTACTACTCCAGTCCCATGTCACTCCTTTCTTCAAGAGTTCAGTTAAGGGGGTCGTCTTCTTTGAGTAATTCTCAATGAAACGTCTGTAGTAATTGGCCAGCCCAAGAAAAGAACGTAGCTCTTTCACATTCTTGGGGTTTCTCCACTCCTTTATGGCTTCTACTTTCTCCATATCCATCCTGATTTGACCCCTTTCAATAATGTGACCTAAAAACTTGATGGTCACTTGCGCGAAGGAGCACTTTTCGCGCTTGACATACAACTGGTTGTCCCGCAACCGTTGGAACACCAACTTCAAGTGCTCCACGTGTTCTTCTAGGGTAGAGCTGTACACCACTATGTCATCCAGGTACACTACCACGAACTTATCTAAGTACTCGTGGAAGACTTGGTTCATCAAAGTGCAGAATGTGGCTGGCGCATTGGTCAACCCGAACGGCATCACCAGAAACTCAAAGGCGCCATAACGGGTGACGCACGTTGTCTTGGGTTCATCTCCTTCTGCAATGCGAACTTGATAGTACCCCGAGCGGAGGTCTAGCTTTGTGAAATATTTGGCACCACTGAGTTGGTCAAACAGATCTGCAATCAGAGGGATCGGGTACTTGTTGCGCACCGTGACTTTGTTGAGAGCCCGATAGTCCACACACAGTCTCCAACTTCCATCGTGCTTCCTTTGAAACAGCACAGGTGCACCAAAGGGGGCTTTAGATGGCCTAATGAATCCCGCCTTGAGCAGGTCTTCGAGCTGCTTTTGAAGTTCCGCCAGTTCTGGGGGCGCCATTCTGTAAGGTGCCTTTGCAGGTGGCTTGGCCCCCGGAAGCAGTTCGATCTCATGGTCCACACTCCTCCTTGGAGGTAATTCTTTGGGAAGTTCAGGAGGCATCACATCTACAAAGCTCTCCAGTACCCCTTCAATTTCCTTCGGAATCACTTCTCCTTTAGTCTCATCCTTTATCAAAGGAACTGCTACATAGGTAGGCTCATGACGCTTCACGCCTTTCTTGAACTGGAGGGCGGACAAGAGACGGGGTTCACTTGGTTGCTCGATTCTTGCCGGAACCACACACGGCCTTTCTCCCATAATAAGTAAGTGTTGGGCACTAGGAATGGGAATAGCTTTGTTCGCCAACAAGAACTCCATCCCCAATATGACATCAAAGTCGTCCATCTGGACAACTACGAGGTCAGTCTTCCCTTGCCAGTGACCCAACTTGAGTGATACCCCTCGAGATAGTCCAGTTGTAGGTGAGGCCTTAGAGTTCACAGCTTTCATGCGGCCAACATCCGTCTCCAACTTCAGCCCCAACCTCCGTGCTTCAGGTTCTGACACAAAGTTGTGAGTGGCCCCTGTGTCAACCATCACGCTCTTGGCTACCTTTCCATTAATACTACCATCTATGAACATCAAGCCTTTAGCCTGGGACTTCTTAGGTGATTGTGGTCGCTTCTCCACCGCACCCAAGAATCTTAGAGCTCCCATGTGACCAGGTTCCTCCTCTGGCTCTTGCTGATCTTCCATTTCTTTCGAGTGAATATGAGCCTGTAGGGCAGAGAGGGCGGTCTTATGAGGGCACTCATTCACTCTATGCGGTCCTCTGCATAAGAAGCATACTAGTGGCTTTGGGGCATAGCCTGAGGGATTAAAGGGTTGAGGGGTGAAGACCCCTGTCGAGGCAACAGGCTTGGACGTTGCCGTGTCCCTCGTATTCACTACTCTCCTGTCCCCTCCTCCTGAGTTGGAAAACTTGGACTCCGCTCCCCCACTTCTACTCGGTCCAGGCCTTACATTTCTGTTGACATTCACATTCGAAAACGGCTGAGTCTTCTTAGTAGAGTTCTCTTCGAATGTGTAGTCCGTCAACCTTTCAGCAGCAGCCTGTGCGGAGGCCAAATCTTGGACTCTCTGCCGCTGAAGTTCGGTCCTCGCCCATGGCTTTAAGCCTTCCAGGAAATAAAACAGCCGATCCTTCTCTGACATGTCCGGAATGTCAAGCATGAGCACCGAGAACTTGTTTACAAAGTCTCGGATGTTGTTGGTGTGCTTGAGCTCCCTTAGCTGCCTTCTAGCAATGTACTCTACATTCTTGGGGAAGAATTGAGCTTTGAGCTCCTTCTTAAGATCCTCCCAGGTGTCAATGGTGCATACCCCTCTTTGTATGTCATTATACTTGGTCCTCCACCATAGTTTAGCATCTCCTGACAAATACATTGTCGCCATGTTCACCTTCACCTCTTCCGAGTCTGGCTTCACTGCTCGGAAGTATTGCTCCATATCAAATAAGTAATTCTCAAGCTCCTTGGCATCTCGCGCCCCTCCAAAAGCTTGAGGTTCTGGTATCTTTACCTTCCTGTAGTCCGTCACAGGTTGGTTTCCCATCGCACGGATGGTTAGGTTGAGCTTGGTATTCATCTCCACCAGCTCGTTTCTAAAAGCATCAATGGTGACTCGGACATCTTCTGCCATATTGTCCACGGCCACCTGGAGTGTGTCAAGGGCATCACTCATCGCCCCCATTTGCTCGTTCGGAACAGGAGCTTCTTCCTCATTTCTCTCCCTTCCGCTACCTCGAGCTTTCCAATTTTCAAGGGCCACAACTCAGTCCTTCAGGCTCTCCACCTCTATCATCCGCGCCGCCAACTCATCTAGGTCGACGCGGTCCAACACATTTGTGATATCAATCAACCTATCCGGCACTCCCGCAAGTTCTCCGAGTTGTTGGTCATACCAATCGAATCTTTGTTGGTTTGTCATCTTCCCCGACATCGTAGTGAGCTTCTTGAGCCGAGTTGGCTCTGATACCAACTGTCACGGGCCGAACTTTGCAATGCGCAAAGCAGACCGTGCGGCACTTGCTAGCAAGCAAGTCAGCCAAGTGAGTACCTTGCAAGGAACAATGAAAGCCACACGATATTAAAATAGTGCTAGTGACAAGCAAGAACACAATTATATGAATGTTGGGGCAACCACGAAGAACAATGAATAATCGAAAGGAAAGATCAAAGAGCAATCTCACGAGGCACAGATGATTGAATAATTCATCTTTTATTGATGGTAAGACGGTAAGGGAGGCAAAAGTACATGTGCTTACCTATACTAGTTCCGTAGTCCAAACTATGCCGACTAGGAACCCCTCCCTATAGAGGATAGGCCTTACATGAACCTGGCAGGAGGAAACATGAAAAAGGCCGAGGAGACTAATTGCTAAATAAAATAAATTACATAATTTGTAAATTACCAAAACAACCCTAGCACGCAAGCAAACCAACCAAAGGCTTAACTAATGACCCTAGACAAGGTTGCTTGCGGCATTACAAGTGCGGCCCCTAACACCTAGCCTCGCAGACACCATCTATAAAAAATAAAAATAAAAATAAAAACAACAAAAAAAAAACCAGAAAACCAGAAGGAGAAGATGCGAAGAAGAAGAGAGGAAAGAAAAGAAAAAAAGAGAGAGAAAAAAAAATACCAAACTACATATACCCCCTTGATAGGATTTCAAAACACAAAAAACTCAACAACATTTGGTTTTGAACATTTAAGGACAAAAGTTTACACTTAACGACAATATGTTCTTCACTTGCCACATGTCATGAGTTAATTTACATTTTTACCTTAACTACTTATTTTGACTTGTAATCCCTTTATAAAGATTAAATATTACAAATAAGGACAATCTGCTCTCCACTTGCCACATGTCATAAGTTAATTTACTTTTTTACCCTTAACTACTCATTTTGACTTCTAAATCCCTTTATATTACTTTTTTTTTTCCTTGAGAATAATCCGTTTATGTTACTTTTTTTCCCCCTTAACTATTCATTTTGACTTCTAATCCCTTTATATTACTTTTTTTCTTTTTCTGAGAATAATCCCTTTATGTTACTTTTTTTTTTCTTTTGAGAATAATCTGTTCATATTACTTTTTTTTTTTATGAGAATAATCCATTTATGTTACTTCTCAAAAGCAAAAAAAAAAAAAAAAAAAACTTTCTTCTACACGTTGCTAAGAGAAAGAATCTCAGACCTCACTCTCCTACTACTCTCATCTCATCGCCTAATCTTACTACTGCACTCGTCCAATCCTGCTACTGCACTCGCTGCACTCATACTCTTCAAGTTCTGCTACTGCACTTGTACTCGTGTCCAGTTCTGCTACTGCACTCATCATCGCTTAATCCTGCTACTGCACTCATACTCGTCCAGTCTGCTACTGCACTCGTCATCGCCTAATCCTGCTACTGCACTCGTCCAATCTGCTACTGCACTCGCTGCACTCATACTCGTCCAATTCTGCTACTGCACTTGTACTCGTGTTCTGCTACTGCACTCGCTGCACTCATACTCGTCCAGTCCTGCTACTACACTTGTACTCTTGTCCTGCTACTGCACTCGTCATCGCTTAATCCTGCTACTACACTCGTCCAATCCTGCTACTGCACTCGCTGCACTCATACTCGTTCAGTTCTGGTACTGCACTTTTTCATACGTGCCGGAGCTTTTCTTCTCACTGGTTTTGTTCGATTATTTCTTGTGTCATCACCCTTTTGCACCTCCACACAGTAGCCAATTTGAACCATAAACAATGAATATCATATCATTAACATAAACCATAAACTATAAAGTAGCAGATCAATTCAATTTGAATATTAGCAGATCATATCATTGACAGTAGCCGATCATATCAAAGTAAACCACAGAACCTTAGTGATACTAAATTCATGAATCTGCTCCTCATGTATATCAAAGTAAACTATAGAACCTTTGTTACGCCCCGAATCAAATTTTTCATGTTTAGTTGTTATTAAACGAGGAATGACAATTTTCTATACAATTTATTTAAGTTTCGATATTTTAGGAGGCCCTAAAAGTTGACTTTTTAACCGGGTCAAAATTTGAAAAAATTTTCTTCATGAAAGTCGTAGAGGATGTTAAACCGAGCGCGTGCATATTTGGTTCGTAAAAATGGGACTTCGTATGCAAAGTTATAAGCGAAATACGAAAGTTACTGTTCATGGTAATTAGTATACATATGGAAAGTTACTGTGGGTAAGTCAGAAACCTACCCAACCACTTTTCTCTCTCTTCCTCTCTCTCCCCCGCGTCGGCCCTCTCCCGTTTTTTCTTGATTTCTCCGGCATCCGGCAACCAAACGGCACGTCACCACCCATAAAAGAACCGTCTCTTTCTCCTCTACACGTTGGTACCCATGGGTCACGGCGATTTGGCCAAAAAACCATCAATTTTGGCCAAAACAGTCACTGTAGCAGTTGTGTTCTCCGGCGAAATTTTCCATTTTCAGGCCACTTCCGGAAGTGAAACCGGTCCTATTAGGAGCGCCTCGAGTCACTGATCATCTTCCCTCAAAGCTTCTAGCTGAAATTCTCACTGTGGAAGGAGAATTTGAAGGATTTCCAAATCAGTGAGTTTGGAAATTGATGAAATTCGGTTTAGTTTGGGTATTGGACAGTGGCAGTGCCGTAAATTATGATGAAACTCGAGTATTTTAGTCATTTGCCATTAAAATTGGGAATCAGGCTTGATTAATTTGACTTTTGGGCCTGGGCTCATGTCCTTATTTGTATAAATCTTTTTGCAAGTGGATTTTCTGTGTTTACATTTTTGGTCATGTGCTACTATGTAATTTTCTAAAAAAAAAAAAAGGAGTGTGACCTGGCCCAACAAAAGAAAAAAAGAAGCAAAGAAAAAAAGGCCTAAGGCCCACAGAAAAAAGGGGGCCCAAAGAAAAGACCAAGCCCAAAAAACAAAAACAAAAAACAAAAAAACAAGAACAAGGCCCACTGCTGAAAAGAGAGAGGAAGCGGCTCAGTTTTTCTCAAGCCCAAAAACATTGCTACGCACTCCTGCATCAACAGGCACGTGCGCTAGGATTGTTTTATTTTTTCGAAACCAAGTATAATCTCTTTTATTTATTTAATTTCATACTATGGTATATTTAATTATTTATAATTAGAATTTTTTTTAGCATGCCATTTTATTGCTTGTTATATATGTGATATATATTCGTGGAATCTAAAGCATGTGATTTTCATTTATGTTTACTATTTTTAAGCATGGGTTATACTTTATTGTTTATGTTTTTATTATGAAATTTTGAGCATGTTTTATTTTATTTACGCTTATATAATTATTCCTAAGCATGTCTTTATATTATGCTATTGTTTATATTTTATTTTTACGCATGATATATGTAGCACATATTTTGTTGTATATTTGTGCAATTTGAGCATGCCATGTAATTTATTTTTATATATGCTATGTTTTATTCTTTATTACGTGCTATGATTATTCCTTATTTAGAGAGTGTTTTCCTTGCAGAATGATGAAGAACAAATTATATATATATATATATATATATATATATATATATATATATATATGAGGTTGTCGACTCAATAAGCCCCCAAAATTACGAAAATATCCCCGCTTTATCAATAAGCCCCCCAAATTACGAAAATATCCTTCTGGCGTCTCTTCCCGTTCCCATACAACTACATATGCTTATGATAAAGCGAAGAGGGGTGTTTTATCCAAAAAAAAAAAAAAGCGAAGAGGGTGTTTACTTTCGAACTTCCCAAATTGCCCATGTCATTAATAGAAAAACACAGATATGCCCAAGCCTCACCTTTCTGCTGATTAATTTTGCTCATCCAGTTTCTGGGGAATAAGGGAAAGAGGAAGAAATTCAGAAGAAGAAAGGAAGAAATAGAAGAGAAGAAAAAAGAGGGAGACGGGAAGGAAAGAAGAGGCAGAGGAGAGACGAATGAAAAGGAAGAGCCTTTGGGATTTCGATCCCCTCTGCATCGAAATTCCAAAGTTGATTGGAAGAGGTCAGCTGCGGAGCTTCCAAGAGAAAGGTACAATTTTACATTCAACCTGCTCAGGTCCCATCACTTCTTTCTATTCAATTCAACTGCCCTTTTGTTTAAACGTATTTATTAGCATCTGGAAATTTAACTTGCCCCACCAAGTGAATGGCATTCTCACTCTTTTCGCATATACCCCATTCTCTTTTCTTTTTTTTTTCACGTGCTTAAAGCTTAAAGCTGAATTCTTTGATGCTTTTGAGCCAGTTTGATGTTCTCAATTGAGTTTTGGTGATTGTTTTCCTTGGTTTTGGGACTTGATGTGGGTAATGGAATGTAGCTTCCTTTTGATCATTTGTGAGCTACTATTATATAGTTCTATTTCTAATGGAAAGTTGCTCATTGTGTGATTTATGATTCTGGGTTTTGGTTAGTATTGATTGAAGAGTTGGTTCAAGTGTTTTGTTTTGCATTTTCGGCTCTGCGGTGAAAATGTGAAATTGTTCGGAGCAATGGTCAAGTGTTTTCTGATTATATGGTTGGTTTTCATGGTTTTTGTTAGTTTAGAACTAGACTACTAGCTTTACAATAAATTCCAGAACTATGTGATTAGTAATTGGTTTTGCAAATTTGGTTCAAGTGTTTTGTTTTGCATTTTCGGCTCTGCCGTGAAAATGTGAAATTGTTCGGAGCAATGGTCAAGTGTTTTCTGATTATATGGTTGGTTTTCATGGTTTTTGTTAGTTTAGAACTAGACTACTAGCTTTACAATAAATTCCAGAACTATGTGATTAGTAATTGGTTTTGCAAATTAGGTGTTTAATTGACAAATTGGGAGTGTATTTAGGCATGCATTGGACTTCTTTCACGTCACTTCCTGACGCTGAGAATTTATTCTAAACTTTTCTTCCAAATCTAAAGCATGTGTGCAAGGTTTTGAAATGTTTGTCATGGCAGAAATTTATGTTCACTTTCACCTCTGTAGCTAAATGAACCTCTGAACATAAAGAAATCTAAAGATGCCTAGAAATAGATTAAGAGTAAGTTTTGAAGTGTGGCAAGAGAAATTGTTTTCGGCAGTGCTGAGCGATATAAGCAAGATTGATTCACTGGATTTTGGCCTATAATGCTGCACCCAAAGCAAGAGTTTTCTGCAGATTATTATTGGTGCCAATTTCAAGCTACCTTTGGATTTGCATAGCTGCAGTAGTATTTGAGAAATTGAATCGCATGCAACCTAATGGTCGGAGTTCGTTCTTCTTTCGAATGCTGAGATGTCATCTTAAATTTTGGTTACTGTTGTTTGTTGATTATTGATCTTAAATTTTTTATATTGACAAGTTTTTTGTTTTTCAGGTGCTCTGTGCAATATTTCTTACTGCTTTTCCTTTGGGGTTTGTCAGTCAACTTTGAGTGAATCAAGATGGTATGTTTTTGTTGTTTAGATTCTCGATTTCTATTTAATGTTTAAGTGACCTTAATGGGAACAATTACAATAGTTGATTTGAGTTCTGTATATGTATTCATACATTTTAACAAAACAGGGGAAGGTATTCTGAATTCAAGTTCCATTACAGTGGCTAACAAAATACTTACATTAATACATAATGTCATCTTAGTACAATTGAAATGCTTATTTGATACTTTGAGAGTGAGCAGAAAAGAACATCACTTTGGTGATATTGACATGTTGTAAGGATCACTAAGAAAGGAAGAAAATTGTAATGCATGACAAAAGATTTCTTTTATGAACTTACATAGACTCAGAAGCTAATTTACACAATATCTGCTTTTGGTCGATTGAAAGCTGTACCTTTGATATTTGTAGGTCACACCATATAAGGGAAGGAAGGATGAGTTAGGTTCCAGTTTTAAAACATCCACAGAATTACTTAAGAGTACTCAATCATATATGGAGTCTTGAAGAACAACATGCATCTGATATATCATTAGTAAAAGCACTGAAAATGGAACTACATGGGCAAGAAATGGATGACATGATGAAGCAAGTTTCAGACCAAAGTCGAATCACAACTACTGTTCAGTTTGGTCAGGGATGAGCTAGAAGGTTAAAGGAAGTTGAGAAAGCATTCATGTATTATTGTTTGAATTGGCCTCTTGGTCCTTACAGTTAAAGGTCTTTTCTATTCGATCTAATGGTCATATATTTCCATTCCACTACATGGAAGCATTACTTGTTCTTTTACTTTGGTGCCCAACATAGGCATTTCTTTCATCTTTCTTTCCTATCCTTGATATTGATGAGGAAAAGAGAAAACAAAATAAATCTTTATTAGCATCCCAATTCTTTGTTAAGATTTCTGGCTCTCCAATACGCTTTAGTGTTCATTATTCGCTATCTAGTGGGTGACAGAATCAATTGCTACCTTGCTAGATTATTAATCAAGTGTTTAGATTCATCTAGCAAACAAGATTTTTTACGTTCTGCTGTTTTCTTGCAATTATTTTGCAGGCTTTTGAATATTCAACTCGAGAGCTGGATTCTCCACCAGAGCAGAGTTCTCCTCCAGAACAGTGCTGTCCTCCACAACAGCTAGCAACTAATCAATTCTGATCCCTTTTCTTCAGATTATGAAGGGAGCTTCTGGATGGATTTTCAGACAAAGTGATATCCTAGTAGCTTACAATTGAAAGACACAGCGCCTTGATGGAAGAGAAGGAGGATTAAAGAAGTCTACTATATCTTGATCATAAACCAAAGAAACCATGATCCAATTATGAAATGCTATGTTGAGCATTATATAGGAAAAGGTGTGAATTTTCATCATAAACCAAAGAAACCATGATCCAAATATGAAAGTAACAGCCATTGATACAATTATGAAAGTGACAGCATTTCGCAAGTAAATCAAAATGGCGCATTTAACAATCAACATATCAATTTCTAAAGACATTATATTGGTCTAGAGAATCTAGATAGATAAGCTGGAGTTTTGCCTACATTAGCTAATGGATTAGCTGACATATTTGCTTTTATAACGGCCTCCATTAGGAATTTGAGGGTTCGCCCTCTTCCACAGTTGGCATTGGGTATCGACACAAGGGGCACAAGTGACTCGTCTTCAGCCACGGGACAATGCAATCTAGATGAAAATGGTGTGTGCAAGGCAAAAGAGTAATCAGTTGATCAACACCACCTTCTGCAAAGTTGTTAATACAAATAGCACATGATGGGTTCTGTTTGATATAGTATCTTCTTCCAAGCTATCTATTCTCACTTTCTGCAAGCTCATGATGGATGATGTAGTCGCAGGAACAAAACTGACCCTATGAGCTTCAAAGGACTCCCATGTGTGACCCTATCATCGACACCATGATAGTCAACCTCACTCAATGCATATGACTCACTGGTGCTATCAGGAAAATCTAATTGAATGATGGATGATGTAGTTGCGCGCAGGAACAAAACTGACCCTATGAGTTTCAAAGGACTCCCATATCATCGATACCACCACAGTCAACCTCACTCATTGCACTGGTGCTAGCTGGAAAATCTAATCGAATAGCAATGGGACATTGACTGACCATAGCAGCTTGTACCACCTGAAATAGTTTTTCGAGGATATATATATATAGGCGGTTGCTGCCTTAGGGGGACACCTAATTCCGACATTTTGCTGCTAATAGAATCAGAGTAGGCTTGTCTGTGATTGGGAGTGGAGTAGCGGATGGCAGTGTTTATTTCAACAGTGATGAAATCACAATCAGGAGGATCAGACCAACTGCGGCTTTGCTTGATGAGACAAATATCAATATGAAGCAAGGTCTCTCCTGCTGGTGGTGGTAATTATTCTCTTGTTTCTCTTAGGATTGCTCTGCTAAAATAATAACGCCTCTCTGTTTCGGTCAAAATAGACGACGTTATGTATGGATGATCACTACACTATTGTAGCTATGCGATCGCTAGCTAGCTCTTTTCTACTAGGATCAGGAAAGCGCGTTTCCTAATTCGTAAAAGAAAAAGGTTAGGTACACATGAAATTTTCTTCCACACGTGTCCCACAGCAGTTTTCTCTTGAAGAAAATGGGGCGGGCGTGTGAAAGTGACGGAAAGAATTACAGAGCAGAATAATTACTTTTCATAGTAAATACGAGAGTAAATACACCACGGTCAAAATGACAGACCCACCCAAGGTGGTTCGGTTCCAAACTTACTATAAATAACCCGTTGGCTCCTCTCCTCTCTCCTTCTCTCTCCTTCTCTCTCTCTCTACGCTTCTCACCCACCAGAAGCGTAGCTCTACTTTTCTAGGGCGAGAGAGACACACCACATCACACTCCACCCGCACCAATCAGATCTATCTCCGGCGTTTCACCTTCCGTTCACTCTCCAAAACGGCGCCGTCAGGTTCGATTTCCCGCCTCCGTTCTCTCCTAGATCTCCCAGATCTGAATGTGCTGCTTTCCGTTTTGTTTGGGATTTCATTGAGCCGATTCTAGGGTTTGTGCGTCTCCGATTCAGCTTCTGTAGCTCAGAAAGCTGAGATTCAGAATCTGATTGCATGTGTGGTTCTGTGTTATTGGGGTTTGCTTTAGGCCAAAGTAACTTGCTTTATGGTTTTTTAGGGTTTGGTGATTTTTTTTTTTTTTTTTTGATTTTGTGAGGTTCACATTGAGCTTGGTAGCTTGGAAATATTGAAGGATGTTTCAGTTGTTTAGAGCTAGGGAGTTGCTCGTTAGTTTGGGCTTGTGAGGAAATGAACTTTTTCCAAAAATTTGGGAGGTTTTCGAAAGCTCTTTGTGCATAATGTGTCGCATTGTTTGGTGTAGTGCTTTATCGGCTGTGGTATTGTTTGTTTCATTGGTATTGAAGACCCAACAGTCCCGAAACCATGGAGAGGATGGGTTCATTCTGTTTTTCGGGTTGCTTTAGGTGAAAGTAGCATGATTTTTGGGCTTGAGTTTTTTGTTTTTGGATCTTTATGGCTTTTTTTTTTCCTTTCGCTTTTCGTTGGACACTGGTGGGTGTGAACCTACTGATGTAATTTGATTTTAGGTTTCTAGTTAGAATATATTATCAGGTGTTTTGTAGTCATGAAGGTGCTGATAACTCTGGGGTTTTGATGATAGGAACTTCTATAAAAAGAACAAATTTAGGTTTAGTTTTTTGTGCTCTAGCATTTGCATCCTCTCAAAAGCTCTCTTTGCATGATGTTTGCCATGTTGGTTGATTGGTGGAGATACTGTTCTTCATTGTTTGATTCTTTGGTATCCGTAGCTGATGCTTATGAGAAAATTCCCCTTGCATGTTGTAGGATAGCGTTCAATTGCCATGGCTGCCACTGCAACTGCCTCTGCTGGTCCTCGATATGCTCCAGAAGACCCAACTCTCCCAAAACCATGGAAAGGATTGGTTGATGGTAAAACTGGGTATCTTTACTTTTGGAACCCCGAGACCAATGTGACTCAATATGATAGGCCTACAGGCACAGCTCCTCCATCAAAGGCTTCTTCTGCACAGTATATAAGTTCTTCAGTTCAAGTTCAACAATCTTCACAAGGACAACGTCGTGATGAGGGAGATGATAGGTATGGCAGGGGCAGCAACGGTGGATCAAAATTTGAGGCAGGACCGAGGAATGTTCAGGTAATTGCGGTCACTTGATACAGTTTCAAATGTATGACTTCTCATACAGTTGCATTTTGATATGAGAACTGATATGTTTTTCTTATTTATGCATTAGAGTGCAAGAAGTGCACCAGTTTCTTCTAGCAATGGGCCAAGTGGGTCAGTTAGTGCACATGGAGGATCTGTTATTAGAGGAAATGGACCATCAGACTCTGGAAGTGGTTTGTCTGCTGAGGCTTATTGTCGCCGGCATGAAATAACTGTTATTGTAAGTATTGAGATTTTTTTTTCCATAGGTGTGCTATCAAGTTTCTGGAGTATATATTGATGCGTTATCTTTTGCTCTGAAATTTTAATTGTCGTTGTCCTTTTATAAAAGATGGTGCAAATAGAGTATCATGCATATGTTTCACTATAACATTTTCCCTCATATCTGAAATTGAGGTGATGGTATTAATAGTCTTCAAAATGAATCTATATAAACCCTCTTTTAATATCTTCCTTATAGAATGGCCATTTTTTTTTAATTAGAATTATTGTCACTGGAGTCTACAGAAACTGACATGCGCAAGCATATCTAGATTTGTTGCTTTTTATAGAGAGCTGCTGTTTTATTCAATATTATCTAGCTTGTAATGTTCACTTTTTTCCTTGTTACCTGCCAGTTATATGGTTTAAAGTGTTTTTTTGAAGTAACTGACAAAGTCTTTTCTCTTTTTTTTGGTCATAGGGTGATAATGTGCCCCCACCGTTTACTTCCTTCGAAGCTACGGGCTTCCCATCTGAGATTCTTAGAGAGGTATTGACATTTGTGTATAGTCTTCCATTTTTATCCAACACTAGTAGTCAGTAGCTGATGTAAGTAACCCAAGTTGAGTCGTGTTTTGTGCAAAGTTATGTGATTGCTGGAGGTCCAATATTGGATTTCAGACTCATGTTAATTCTTTTGCCATCTGTACTTTTTGTCGCAGGTGCGATATTTGCTCCTGGGAGGAGCCAATGTCGTACGCTGTGCTGCCCTCTTGTGGGGGCTTGCATTTTATTTGGAGCGCCCTTTTACGGTGGACCAATTTTTGTGAAGGGCTTTCCGAATCACCCAAGTTTGTGGCCGGGACTGCTGTTGGTGATGATTCAGTCTGCCACTCTGTCTGAATGAAAGAAGAGGCCTCCTCCTGCTCCAGCTTGCTGATGCAAGCTTTGGCCGCCTGATATGGGGGTTGCTTCTTCTGCCATTCAACTCTTCTATAAGCCCAAAAAAAGAAAAAAGAAAAAAGTTTCAGAAATGTTGAGGTGTGTACCTCTGCTTATAGGATGCTGGAATTTTGCCTTTTCCAGGTACAAAATGCTGGTTTTTCTGCCCCGACTCCAATTCAAGCTCAATCATGGCCGGTTGCTCTTCAAAGTAGAGACATTGTGGCCATTGCTAAAACGGGGTCAGGGAAGACCTTGGGGTACTTGCTTCCTGGATTTATGCATCTTAAGCGCGCCCGTAATAACTCTCAGATGGGTCCAACTGTGTTGGTGTTATCACCAACAAGGGAGCTGGCCACACAGATTCAAGATGAAGCAATGAAGTTTGGAAAGTCTTCAAGAATAGCTGTTGTGGTATGTACTTCTGGCCTCTTCTAGGCAGTAATCAGTAATAAACATGTATCTTGGTGTTAACATACTCGTATGCAGTTACGTATATACTTATTGTAATTATAGTTATATTCAAGCCTATCCCAGCCATACTAAATTACTAATTGTGATCCTTATACAGAGTGTCTTTTATATATATATATATATATATAGCTGGAGCACTTTGGCTTGGTACCACAGTGAAACTCTTGCATCTAACCAATATTTATCAACCAACTTAATCATCCTTTTTTTTTCCCACAAGTTAAAACAACTTTAATAGGTCATATAGCTTACACCATTTTGTTCAGTAGGTCCATTGGTTTTACTAGGGTTTAGCCTACCTGGAGTAAATGCGTAAAGGTTTGGCCTACCTGCCAATCCCTAACAGCTGAAGTGCCAAGCAGTACTTTTATCTTGTTTAAACCCTCAAACTTTTAGCAGTTATTGGTCAATCTTTTGTATTTGTTTCTCTTTTCTATGAGTTCCCACTTTTTACCAATTATGCATCTCTCAAGTGTTCATAGTTATTACATGTTACTCCACTACCGTCTGGAACTTGACATATTATGTTTTACCAGTAGTTGACATATTACTCCACTACCATCTGGAACTTGACATATTATGTTGCCCCATTGAAATTCTTTTGTTATTGGTTGTCTGCAGCACCATTTCAGTAGTTGTCTATTTCTTACTATAGTCCTTGGTTATGTATATAATTGTGTCTTCCCTTTTCTGAGTTGCATCTGGTCTAAAATCTTAGGCTCTCTTTTTTTATTCTGGGATGTGAAGCTCTTCGAGCTGCTCCTGAATATGTTGTTTACACTTTATGTTTGTTAACAATGATTTTGATTGTTTTTGTTTTAGTGTTTGTATGGAGGAGCGCCAAAGGGTCCACAATTGAGAGATATTGACAGAGGAGCAGATGTTGTGGTTGCCACTCCTGGCCGCTTGAATGACATTCTAGAAATGAAGAGAATCAGTCTCCATCAAGTTTCTTACCTAGTGTTGGATGAGGCTGATCGTATGCTGGACATGGGTTTTGAACCTCAAATAAGGAAGATTGTGAATGAGATACCTGCTCGCCGCCAGACCTTAATGTATACAGCAACATGGCCCAAGGAGGTTAGGAAGATTGCATCAGATCTACTGGTCAACTCTGTTCAGGTGAACATTGGCAATGTTGATGAACTTGTCGCGAATAAGTCGATCACACAGGTACTTGAGTACTCTAGCCATTTCTGGCCATATTTCCTTACAAGGATATCAGTTAGGTGTAGGGTTTTACTTTTAAGTAATAGAGAATATTCTGAACTCGTTTGATTTTTCCTCCATTAATTAAGGTTTAATTATAAAATCTTAGCATTATATATAGTCTTTTAATGTAGCCCCTTATTATTATGTTCTACAGCATGTTGAAGTACTGGCATCCATGGAGAAACACAGACGATTGGAACAGATATTGCGATCGCAAGAGCCAGGATCCAAGATAATTATATTTTGCTCAACCAAAAAGATGTGTGATCAACTTTCTCGCAACTTAACCCGCCAGTTTGGAGCTGCTGCAATTCATGGTGACAAATCTCAGACTGAGAGGGATCATGTCCTGGGTCAATTTCGCACAGGGAGGACTCCAGTTCTTGTAGCGACTGATGTTGCAGCTCGAGGATTGGATGTTAAGGACATAAGGTTTGCACTCCCCCCTGTTAGAAATTTAATCAAATGGTGCACCTGTAGTCTGGATTGGTGATTCATCCAAATGCATATTAGGTTTACTTGCAATAGTGGCAAGCGTGTCGAGTACTGTGGATCTTGATGTTTTTCCCCCCATTTATTGAACGATAAAGCTAGTTATAAGGGTAATTACAAGTTAAAAGTACATGGTTAGGTTTGAGTCTTTGGCATATTATCTAATAGTAGGAAATCATATTCATTTGCATTGTGTGTCTTACCAGTATAGTGTTGAGAATAGTTTACCTAACTGCTTCTGTTTCTCGAGAGTAGTTTACTGCTTCTGCTTACCATGCATATCCAATTTGAATAGATCCTTGTTTCTTCAAGAAATTGATGGTTAAAATTGCAATATCTGCTACAGGGTGGTTATAAATTACGACTTCCCTACTGGAGTAGAGGATTATGTTCACAGGATTGGGAGAACTGGAAGGGCAGGTGCCACTGGGTTGGCTTACACATTCTTTGGTGATCAGGACGCAAAATATGCTGCAGAACTCATTAAAGTTTTGGAAGGAGCAAACCAGCGTGTACCCCCAGAAATTCGTGAGTTGGCTTCACGTGGTGGTGGGATGAACAGATTCAGACGTTGGGGCTCCGGGTCTGGAGGTCGTGATGGTGGCCGAAGTGATTCAAGCTATGGTGGAAGAGATGGTGGAAGGGGCGGTGGGTTTGGATCTTCTTTCTCTACTGGCAGGTAAATGTTCTATCTTGTATTGATGTATATTTTTGGATCTGATTGCATTCCAAAAGAGCTATAATTTGTCAAAACATATAGATGATTTTGTCATGGCATATCATTTGATGTCATTTCCCATATGGCAAAACTTTCTGATTTGTTCTTTCAATAGTTTTAGTAACTGCATCTCTGTTTTGATGCGCAAGCTGTGGGAAGTAAGTGTACATGGATAACTTGATTAACTCACTCCCCCATAAGGACATAAAATCTACAGAAATGAAAAATTTTGAAAATGGTTTGCTGTGGTGTTAGATGTCACTAATTATTATGTCTCGACATATGCTATACTGCGTTGGAACTTTTTATGAGTGATGGTTTAAAATGCCTTGTGTTATTGTATGCTACAGATATGACCGTGGTCCAAATAATAGTTATGATGACAAGGGGTCTGCTTGGAGCAACAAAGGTTTTACTCGGGAGCGCAGTCGTAGTCCTGAAAGGTTTAACAAAGCTCCACCAACAGCTGTTGGCTCCGGAGGTTGGAGTTTTCACAAAGCAATGATGGAACAACGGGGACGGTCATCACCGCCTCCAAATCGTGTTGAGAAGGGAGGAGTAGATGGTTTCCGTCCTTCTTTCTATGGACTGGAAGAAGCTGAGGAAGGCATGATACCACAAGAAGACTGAGGATTTGGATCATCGTATCACGTACCTATAGTGCCTTCATTTTTGTTTTGACAGTGTTGTAACTGGAAGTAGGTCAAAGCTTTACAAGAGCAACCAGGATGTGGCAGTTTGACTCTCTTTGATTTTTGAGGTCGGCTGAAAAGCTTGACAAAACTCCCTTTTAAGTTATTGTAACTTGCTGGACCAAATCTCTCTCCCTCCCTCTGTTTTTCCTCTCCTGGCCTCTATTTTTGTGGGTAGATATGAAAGGGCAAAAAGATGTAGGTACTGGTTAGCTTATGTTTAAATGTAATGGCCTTATAGTTCTATGAAATACAGTTTTATAGTAATCATGAGCACATTTATCATCGGATCCTACTGTTTTGTGTGGTTGATGTGTTTTTTTTCATGAGTTTCGACACTTTGTTAATTCTCCAATTACAATATGCTGGAACAAATTCTCACGCCATCTTTGTTGAGCAAGAGGATAATAGCTGAACCATACATTTTTACCATGGAGGCCGGTTTTCACTCCTCTCTACCCTTTTTTTACTGCTTGTCTAGGTTGATTGTTTTTCTGTGTGCTTGATAAACAGAGTGCAAGTGCAAAATGTGTTGAAACAAGGTGTGAGAATGACCAAGTGAGGCATTTACCAAGTAATAAGTCTTAAGTTTGAGAGAGAGCTCTCTCTTTTAGGTTCAAACCAAAATTGACAATGAGGTGCAAATTGATCATAATTAGGTGTGTAGTATTGTTTGGGGTCAATTATTTAACAAGAACTAACCATAGAGTGATATTTCATACGAGAATCAAGGAAAAAGGAAAATAATATAAGGTATTAAAACCAGAAGTACTTCAGTAAAAAAGACACCAACTTTTAGTCGCGTAAGTACTTGAATTAAGTAAACTACATTAGCACTAATCCTACTAGTTGTCACTGAAAGTGAAAACACAGCAAATATTAGATTATTACAACTGCACTTTCCTAATTTATTACCCTAACTTGAGACTAATTATGCACTTCAAAGTTCCATATATATTCAATATTCTTTTCTATAGTAGCGTTCTATATATATTTTACTTGTGTAAATGGCTACTTTGAATCCCTAATATAGTAATGAATCTATCATGTCAAATAGATTTATGCAAGTGTAGTGCCTTTTTAACCACACTAACTGTAATTTAAAATCTGAAGGAAAATTTGGAAAAACATCAATTATTAGAAAATAAATATACTAATAAAGACAGTAATTCAATTAGATGTCAATTTAGGGATACAATAAAAATTCAATTACAAAGTTAGGTTCATTTGCCTTGTTCAATTAGCTTTTAGGAAACAAAAACCCATTACAGGTTTTCAACTTTTTTCGCCAAAAGTACAAAATATATGGTTACATGTTACAACAAAACTCAGCCATGGAATTACTTGATTGCCCTAACCCTAATCCCTGACTTTGAGCACTTGGTTTTTCTGTGAATTTATTTTGAACACATAATTTTTATATGTAAATTGCAGTATCTGATGCTTGTAATAATTACAATTCAGTTGGGGCCATTCAAGATGCATGAATATATGGTCAAATATATGCCAGAATTTTGATCCTTCCTGAGGCAAAAGATTCCACCTTCCATATAAGATTATATTTAAACAAAGAAAAAGAAAATAATCTTCTCATAAGGAAAAGTGAGAGGTAATTAAAAAACGAAAATGTAGTAGTTAAAGAGGAGGTTGTCTATTAATTTTACATGAATTGGCAGGCTTATTGTTCATGCACCTGCCCCATATAAACCAACTGGCACTTACCTAAGTAGTCAATTAAAAAGAGAGATAAGCTTGACTGAGGAATTGTAAATAAGCTTGAAAGTATACTTGGTTAGAAAAACCACACAAAAAAAGTAATCAATTGAGTAGGTCTCCTAGATTGAAGTTTATCATTGTTAAGATATAGCTGAATTTTTTTTTTTTTTTTGTCAAGATACAACTTGAAAGCTACAACAAACTCAAAATGAGGTGCAAATGTGTTTTCTCTTATTTGGAATTTCAAAGAAATGTTCTCCATTGATGTGTTCTTGGTAATTAAGGGAGTGAAGTTAAAACATACATATATATATATATGTGTGTGTGTGTTTTTACACTACATTCTCTCAATCAAACTTGGAGGATGTGGAATATAAATAATTGTTTATTACCATTTTTCAAACCTTCAAACTTAAGGTTGTGTAATGTAAATAATTGGGTACAAATTTCAGTAAATTTTGTTATTACTGTCATTCAAACCTACGAAGGTGTTAATTAAAAAAGAACATAAAAAATCAAAATGGTTGATAATCATCTACTTACAAATAATCATGAACA
This sequence comes from Rosa rugosa, assembly GCF_958449725.1. Classification (NCBI taxonomy): domain Eukaryota; kingdom Viridiplantae; phylum Streptophyta; class Magnoliopsida; order Rosales; family Rosaceae; genus Rosa; species Rosa rugosa. The sequence continues at coordinate 70,652,073 of NC_084820.1, forward strand.
AACCATTAATAACATGTTCTTTGTAGAAGCTCTCTCAACCTAACTCATGAAAGCAGCTTATTATTATTTTTTTATTGTACCAATTTTAGCTTCAAGTTAACCCAAATACTTTGTTACTGCTTTTAGTACTATAACATTTTTAAAAATCCAATTTACTAAATAGTCGGCTACATTACTTAACAATCACTTATTCTTATATCACAGTATAAGCCAATTTATCTTATAAAAACATTTGTATTAAACTGGCCCCAAGAGAGATGGCAGTAAAAAAAAATTACCATAAGAATAGTGTTATCTATCTATAGCTAGCTCACGCCATGAAGCATAGTGATTAGCCAAACATCACTACATGTCAGCCATGTGTCACTTAACCCTAACTGAGTTTCCTAAAGATACAAGACCCTATAATGACCTAATGACTATATTTATGTCTACATCTCTCTCTCTCTCTCTCTCACCTTTTAGAAAAATAAAAAAGGTAAAAAAGAGAAGAAACTTTACCTAGTTAGAAGCTCAAAAGTCATTTCCAGCAGCAAATATCAACCGTCCGATTACTCATGGGCCCAAAGCCCTCTGGTGGTAGGTGGTGGGTCCCCCTACCCCACTGAGATAGAGCCTTGCTTAGTTGCTTAATTGCCTCTCCTCTCCTCTCCTCTCCTCTCCCTTCACTAATAAAAACCCCCCTCATTTACACACCCAAGCACATTAAACCATCCTTCCTTTTCTTCTCTATCTTGAGAGCTCTTGATTTTCTTCTCCCTTCTCTGCTTTCTCTTGAATTCCTTCTCCACTTGCATGGACTACAGAGAGGGGAGTTTTTCTTTTCTTTCCACCCTCCTCTCCGGGATGAAGCCGGAGCCTCATCCGGAGAATGTCGACCTCAACACCCGTTTATTCAAACCTCCCTCACCTAATGGTGACTATAAGCCAAACACTCTATTTGAAAACTCCTCTCACTTTGAGAACCAAGACAGCAGGGGGATTGATCTGAATTATTCAGATCAATACCATCAGAGTTCTCCTCTCCTCGGTGGTAACCATTTCGGTGGTACCACTGTTGAGGGCTCTTCATCAAACCCCTTTTGTGGGGTTGATCTCGCTACCATCAAAGGGTTCAATCAACCTTTTGATGCGTGTTACAACCAGGCTGATAATCCCAACCTGCAATCAAACAATGTCAATATTTTCCCTTATGCCCCCACGGCAGCTGTTTCGTTTGCAGACAGCCAGAAGGCTGTCATGCATGGCGGGTGGGGGGACTACGATGACGCTCCTCGTCATCGTCATCAAGACCAACACCATCACCAGATGCCAGACTACCACCACCACCACCAGATGGCAGCTACGCAGCCGTTGCCGGAGACTACACAAGCGACAAGCTGTGTCCAGCTTCCGCCCCTCGTCAATTTCCAAGAATTCGAATCAGCTACGCCTAGGGTTATGCTGCCATCAGCTGATGAGTACTACTCCCGTAACATAACCCCGAAGGAAAATGAGCTTGGCAAGAAGAAGAGGCATTACACTAAAAAAGCCAGTAAAGATGGGCGCGAAGCAATGATCATCAAGGGGCAATGGACGCCCCAGGAAGACAGGTCTATTGTTTTATTTTAATTTGTTTATTTGATCACTAATATCAACTTTTTTTTCTTTGAAGGTATTACTCTGGTGTCTAGTAATTTTCCGTGATTGATAAAGAATGATTTAATTAATTGGTGATTAGTACTGATGCAATTAAATTTCTCTTTAATTTGCAGACTACTGACAGAGCTAGTGGAGAGATATGGGGATAAAAAGTGGTCTCAAATTTCTAAGGTGCTGAAAGGTCGAGTCGGAAAACAGTGTAGAGAAAGATGGCACAACCATCTCCGGCCTGACATTAGGGTTTTGTTCTTTTCCCCTTCTCACCACTCCATTTTCATAGCTCTTCTAATATACAACTATGCATACATACATTTAGCTTATTTTGGTTAACTTGAGGCTTGGATCTTGCTTTTTAGCTATCAAAACATATATATGCATACACGTATATAGGACGTATATGATCTAACGGCTGAGCGCTGCAGAATTGATATAAAAATTACATTAATATATGCGTTGGTGCATTTGCACATATTTAGTAATATTTTTATGAGAAATTATTAATAATTTATTTTTTTCCAACGCATTGTCATAAAATATATGAAATCTTACTCTGCTATTTCTTTTTTCCCATTTACTCAATTTGTAAAGAGGTCCGAACACTTGTCATGTCATTCATTTGTCAAATATATGCTATACAGAGAAAACGGACATACGTTATAAAGTCTGTCAGATTGGATTTATATAATCTAAAATAGAATACAATTAAGCGTGATAGGTCACGAGTTTATGAAACTACCATTATCGTAGTTGGTGGATGGTTTGTCCAAATCCGAGTTATCGGGTTCGGGCTCTCGGGTTTGGATCATAATCCGATTATGAAATCCTAATTATCATCAATTAACACCTATTGTGGATTAATTGAATCCTTAACTTTCTTGTCTTTTCCCTTTTAGTTTGTTTAACCTTAAATTATATAAATAAGTAAAATACTTTTTTTTTTTAGGAGAGTAAGTAAAATACTTTAGCACCTTTTTTTTCTATTGCAATTAGAATGCTCTAATTGTGTAATATAAGCACGTACTACATGGTTTAGAATTCATATTTTCTGATCAAAAGATTCTTGATCCAAATTTGCTATGTTATCAAATGTCCATGTTTGATTTTCATGTTATTGAACAAAGTTGACAACTTTGCATAAAGTATAAAACCTAGGACGTTGAGGATTATGTTTATGTAGTACGTACTTATGTACGAGCATTGTTTTTCACTTTTTCTAGTAACGTGCCCATGCACATTGATTGTCTGAGTAACGCAGCTATCTGAAATTTACATACTTACCAAGTGTGCTACTACTTCGTGCGGGCATTAATTGTTAACCGATCTTTGCAGAAAGAAATGTGGAGCGAAGAAGAGGATAAGATCCTGATCGAGGTGCACAAACAGATCGGAAACCGGTGGGCCGAGATCGCCAAGAGGCTTCCCGGGAGGACCGAGAACACTATCAAGAACCACTGGAACGCCACCATGAGGAAGCGATACCTCAAGAGAAAACTGACTACCAGTATCAATCGGAACATTAAGGACTCCTCCGCCAGCTACATTAATGAGAGCACTGTCCTGTCCAACTACATCAAGAGCGTGGTGAAATCCTCGGCCGCTGCTTCGGCCGAAAAGAAGAAGGGGAAGACTGCAGTGGTGTATGGTGAACAATCAAGTCTGCAAAATTTACCTGAGTCCGACGTCTATCATCCCCAGTTTGAGAAGGGTAACGGTGCAATGGTGTATGGTGAACAATCAACAAGTTTGCACGATCTACCTATGTCCGAAGTCTATCGTCCCCAGTTCGAGCCTAGCTCCTACAATATGGAATGGGCGGCTTCGGTGGCAGCCCCCGCTGCTATGAATGCAAACAAGCAGCTGAACAACTCCCGCGTGGCGGCGACTATGGGGAGCAGCAGCTCTTATCTCTCTTCTTACAGAACCATGTATCCTGAGTTCTACGGGTACGGAAATGGGGCTGAGAAGCTTGATAAAACTCCCTTTTAAGTTATTGTAACTTGCTGGACTTCTTCTTTCTCCCTCCCTTTCTGTTTTTCCTTTCCTGGCCTCTATTTTCGTGGGTTGATAGGAAAAGGCGAACAGATATAGGTACTGGGTTCGCTTATGTTAAAATGTAATGGACCAGCAGAGACGCTAACAGAGCTGCTGATTTAGTAGCTTAGCTCGTAAGAGGATCTGTGTTCGGCTAGTTGGGTTCAACAGCCACCTTCCTCTCTTTCTCAAATTCTGTTGTATGATGGTTTATCTCCTCCTCCTTCTGGTGAGGGGTTGAGTCTTTGTTTCTGTTGCTTTGGTTTAATTGTTATCCTTTCCCCCAAAAAAAAAAAAATTATGTAATGGCCTTATAGTTCTATGAAATACAGTTTTACAGTAATCATGAGCACATTTATCATCTGATTCTACTTTTTTTGTGGTTGATGAGCACATTTACAGTAATCATGGCCTTATAGTTTGTTTCAGAAGTTTCGACACTCTGTTATTTCTCCAAGTAAAATACGCGGGTTGTGAGTATTGATCTTTGTTGAGCAAGAGGATAAAGATAATAGCTGAACCTTACATTTCTACCGTGGAGGCTGATTTTCACCCCTGCTCTCTACACTCTTTAACTGCTTGTCCAGGTTTACTGTTTTTCTATGTGCTTGATAAAGAGGGTGAATGACCACGTTTATCATCAATATGTGTTTTTCACACATGTGTTGAAACATGGTGTGAGAATGACCACGTGAGGCATTTACCAAGTAATAAGTGTAAGTTTAAGATAGCTCTCTCTTTTAGGTTCAAACCAAATTGAACATTGAGGTTCATATTGATGATAATTAACTAGGTGTGTATAGTATTAACAGTAATTTTTTTTATATATTTTGGGTCAATTATTAACGAGAAGTAACCATAGAGTGGTATTTCATACTCTCATCCAGGAAAAAGGAAAAGAATAGAAGGTTCAATAATGCTTTAATCTATTACAGGCGTTAGACAGACAAATTTAAGGTACTAAAGTCAGAACTTAGTAAACACATTAACTATTAGCCGCATAAGTATTTAAATTATGTAGACCACATCAATACTAGTCTTACTAGCTGTCACTGAAAACACAGCAAATACTAGCTAGCTGGAGAATAATTACATATGCACTTACCCTAATTTAAGACTAATATATGCACTTCAAAGTTCCAGATATTCATTTTATATAATTGCTTTCCAAATATATTTTGTTCGTGTAAAAGACTACTATTTAGAATATCTAATAATAGTCAGATAGATAAGTCAACATATCAAATAGATTTATGCTAGAGTAATGCCTTTTTAGCCACAATGTGTAATAACCTCGATTTTCAATCGAGCAATACTTGGCGGCAGTTTTATTCAATGAAGTATTCATTTAAATTTGGTAGAAAATAAAATTACGTCAAATCTCAATTGTTAATTTCGTAGCAAGGATTAATCAAATTACACTACATTAATCATTGCTGTACCTCATTTTTTCTGGTTTTATCACAAATTATAGTGGCAAATACTTTGTTTAAAAAAAAGATTGAGGTGCTCTCCGTGTTTCAAGCAATAAGAGAGGTAGTGCGACACTAGTTGTTTTATACTCTACATGTTGATAGATGGTGGTGTACCAGCTCCAGAAGAAAAGAAAGAAAATTCGTTTTTTTTTCTCTCTCTCTCGGCCGAACCCAGGGAGCTGAAGATTTTTCTCCAAGCTTGTAATCTCTCCACAAGCCATCAATCGATTCCAAGTCACGTCCCACGCCTTCGTCTCTTCCTTGCGCAGCTGTCTGTGGCAATCTTACGCCCTGGAACGACAGGCAGCGGCGGCGGAGAGCCGGTTTGTTTAAAACCCCGTTTTAGTTCCAATCGAGATATCTCACGCTACCGGCCACCGATCCTTGCAAAACTTTATCCTCGTGCTTGCCTCAACCCCCTGAAGCCCACAGAAGCAGCGTTGCACGGCGACGCATCCCGTAGCAACAACTACAAGTCAACCCCGCCAAGAACGAAACCGGAGCTATCGATCCAAATATCTCGAGCTACAGACCATATTTTTCTGTGATTCTTGAACCAGTGAGTTATTCTTGAGTTTCTTAACAACTCTTCAGAAGGAATCGAAGCCTTAAATTGAAGTTTTGACGTCGAAATCGAGCCTTGCCGGATTCTGCAAAATTCTGGAATTTTTCCGACCACCGAAGCTTTCGATCGGTATATCTCGAGCTACAGAATATATTTTTCTGTGATTCTTGAACCAGTGTGTTCTTCTTGAGTTTCTTAACAACTCTTCAGAAGGAATCGAAGCCTTAAATTGACGTTTTTACGTCGAATTGGAGCTCGCCGTTTTCTGCAGTTTCTCGCCGGATTCTGGAAATTTTCCGGTCACCTCGACTGTTCTAGGTAATTTCCGACCACTTCCTTTCGTTTTAAGACTTCATGCTAGTTATGAAAGTGGATCAGCTCGTCATTTGGAACAAGTTTGTAGTTGACGACTTTTGCATCGGAGGTGGTTGACCGGCGTTGGCCGCCGCGTTGACCGCCCACTGACCGCCCCTTGTGGCGGCGCATTCGACCATATTTTGAATTTTTATTATCTAGGCTATGTTCTACGCATCCATATGAGCGTTTTGATATATTACAAGGTTATGTTAGAAAAAGTTGATAAATAGTGGATTTACGTTTTTACGTTACTATTTAACGTTTTTACGTTTTATCTTAAGTTTACGATCTGCGAAGATCTGACCATCGTTTTTACTTCAAATTTAGATATGTTGATCGTATGACTGTCCCGATGACTTTGTGTGGTCACAGGCGAAGATCCGACCGTTGGATCTTCGTATAAATGTGAAATAGTGATTTGGAGGGCGATTCGTGAGAATCTGACCGTCGGATTATAGTATAAATTTGTGGAGATGTTTGTAAGGACGATTCAGGAAGATCCGACCGTTGGATCTTCGTGATAATTTTGGAGGATGTTCCTAAGGGCAATCCGTGAGGATCTGACCGTTAGATCATCGCGTAATTTCGATCCGACCGTTGGATCATCATTAATTTAGAATCCGACCGTTGGATTGTTGTATATGTGTGGTTTATGAATGATTGCTAAGTTAAGATCGTATCTGACTAGGTGATTGACGGTTTAAGTTGGTGGACGATTGTGGATCGAATTTTGAGCTGTTAAGAAGACGCAGCTGGATTAGAGGTGAGTAAACCTCACATGGTTCATATTACGAACCGAATATAATTAATTGATTTTTGTCGTAATTGTGTGGAAATTGTTTATGAAATAAAGATTTGTTTTGAAATAATATGAACTTGATCAACTACGGTTCATAGGGCTGCGGCTCACAGGTAAGAAAATGAATTTAAGTATAAAATGAATTTATATTTTTAATGCGTGTGAACTATAGTTGGTATTAATAGACATTCCTGTGCGAATGTCTATGTATATATATTATTTACGTGAAATAATATGTATTGTTGGAGTTGTGAAATATTATGTATTGTTGGAGTTGTGTTGAGTTTATTGTTAAGAAACAATATATTGTGAGGGGTATTGAGTTTATTGTTGAGAAACAATATATTGTGAGGGGTATTGAGTTTATTGTTGAGAAACAATATATTGTGAGGGGTATTGAGTTTATTGTTGAGAAACAATATATTGAGAGAGATGTTGAGTTTTATTGTTGAGGAACAATAAATTGTTGTGATCTGTGGAGATCAATAGGTCACGGGGTGACCATGGCATACTATCAGCGACCCACGCTCTCGCGCCGGGTAGGTGGAACTGATAGTATTAAATCGTGAACCACGCTCTCGCGCCGGGTAGGTGGAAACGATCAGTTAGAGCTCTAGTCTGTCTGCCAATTGTTGAGTGGTGTTGTGAGGGAATTGTTGAGGTTACTTGAGACTGTGAGTGGTCATGTATGAGTGATGTTGAGGTTACTTGAGACTGTGAGGGGTCTTATGTGAGAAGTGTTGAGGATACTTGAGTCTTTTAAGAATGAGTTCTTAAAAGAGAGCCTCAAGAGTATCCTTCCTTTTATGGTGATTGTGTTGAGTTATATTAATTGTAAAGAAATAAATCAACAATTCTTTCTTGTTTACTCATACTGGCTGTAAAAAGCTTACCGGGTTTTGTGTTGTTGCAACTCCCGGTACACTATTCAAATTGTGTAGCGGGTAATCCTACAGGACAGGAGAACCAGGACGGTGATCGTGCGGTTAGAGCAATTGTTAGAGTTTTACAGCAATTGTAAGTTGTGAGGTGTGTTATGCTCATTTGAGCTTTATAATATATTGTGAGAGTGAATTGTAATAATGAACTCGAAGTTTCGAGATTTGGATTTTGTAATTGTAATTATTCAGGTTTCGGATTTGAATTTTATTATTCATAATTCGGGGTGTGACAGTTTGGTATCAGAGCGTAAGGTGCATATTTGGTGATGTGTCAATACCTTCCGAGTGATGGCCCGTCTGCAGCGGATCCCCATCGTGTGCTCTTCGGTATTGGCTAAGTCATTGGGTATGCGTGAGTGTTGGGAGTTGTTTAGACCGCTAGGTCGTTTTAGGAACGTGAATACCTTCCCTATAGTATTGACTTGGTTAATATGAATTTGTATTTGACTTATACTGTGTTTTAAGTGTTATACATGTATTAGCCAAGCATACTATACTCCTTAGGTGATGGATATTCGAAGGGGTTGTACTTAGAACCTTACAGTTGTCTTGTAGGTTCGTATGGGAATAAGTTCAGTGGCCGCGAGTTACAATCCTTGAGGAATAGGAACCTCTTGATTCAACTCTGTTAAGTCAACGAGGATTGTTTTATGGAAGTGAGGTTCTTTTGGATGTTGAAGTGTTTGGTTGAAGGCATGATGTGGACCTATGCACATACCTAGTGTGGATACGAGTATTAATGGATAGAAAGTTTGCCTTCTTAAGTTGGACGTACATATGTTTTTGGATGAGATATACATGTCAAATAATAGATATCTTGTTTTGTAACGAGATGTCTTAGTGGGGTTTTGGTAATTGGCATGGGTGATGTGTTTAAAGTGGCTTTGAGATAACTATGCTAATCTTGTGTGAGATTGAGTTATTAGTATAGATTGAGAAGGTTTTGTAGTGACGCTATATACACAACGTGATGAACTTTTAGAAGGAAAAGTTATGAGTAAAGGTATGGGTTTTTCCCTGATGTCTATAGTAGACTTGTGCATATGGCAGCGTTTGTGGCAGTGCCAGTAATGATTTTGTAGCAGCTTTCGTAGCAATGCTTATGTAATAGGCACCTTGTGTAGTAGTGCTTGTGTGGCAGTGCTGGTAGTGCTTTAGTGGTAGTTTGTGTGACAAGGAATTTTATGGGGGCTAGATAAAGCTAGGCTTTATCTTGATTGTATTCTAAGTGGTAGGACACCTGTAAACAGGGATTGGAAATTCTCCGTTTGGACACCTTGGTCTGTTGACCTGACTATGACTTGTGGACATAGTTTTATTTAAGTGAAGGAAATTGATTTTGTGAACTAGTTTTCTTAAGTTTTGGATCGTAGTATGGAGTTGGACTGAAGTGAATTTGAGGTTGTTGTGTTTTAAGTTTAAGTAGGCGGGACACTTAAAGTTTTGAAATGGAATTTGATCTTGGTCGGTAATTAATGGGGAGATTTAGAGTCAACTCTCTGTAAATGTTATTAGATGAGGGTGTGTTTCTGTGGTGATGGATTTTAGGAGAAATGGTTAAGTGCAATTTTGGGTATTGATTGTAGTGACATTGTTGGGTATCCATAGTGGTTCAAGTGAATTACTATGCGATATGGAGTTTGATTCGGTTTCTAAATCGTAAATTCATAGGGTATGAATTGTGGTAAGTTTAATGGAGAAATTAATAGAGGAAATGGTTGAGATTTTATAAGATTTGTATGAGTAACTCTAAGGATGTGGGTTTTTCCTAGCTAACTCAGGATGTGTTTAGCTTTATTAAACCCTAATTCTAACGACAAAATTGTTTGTGTTTGGTTTGACTCTAAGGATGCTAGCTAGACCCCTGTGCAACTTAATTGATTGTTTGTGATAAATCATTATGATTGATGTGTGCAGTAGAGTTGTTTATGGTTTTGAAAATAGTATTGGGTGACCAAGGTTCGATCCTTGGTGTTGTTGTTGGTTAAACAAAAAGAAAAGAAAACATGCACACCATCTTATTGATTTAATATTACAAAAAGGAAATTGGAACTAAGCTATACTAAGCCTAATTAGTAGCTCCGGATGGGTTGAGGCTGAGCTCAAGAGAAACTGGAGATCCACGGTTGTAACCGCCTGAGCCACCAGAATAGTAACCAAATGCGCTACCTTCCTCGGAAGTAGTCTTCGGGTTACCAAAGACGTCCTCGCCGTGCACGGGGAACAGAGGAAGAGTTTCAACCTCCTGGTGATCTCCTCCTCGTTGTTGCAGGGATGTTTGTCCTCCTGTTGTGCCAAAAGAGTTGTACTGGTATTAGTGTTGAAGTGTGAGGAAGAATATGAAACAAAATTTAAATCAAGAAATCCTTCATTACCAGTAGAATCGGTGGAACCAAAGTTGAGATTAATGGATCTACCATCATCAGTAGAACTAGTGGACCCAAAATTGATGTCAATGGATCCACCAGCTGGCCCAAAATTGATGTCGATGGATCCACCAGCACCAGTAGAACCAGTGGACCCAAAATTGAGATCAATGGATCCACCAGTACCAGGAGAACTAGTTCCCATGGGCACTTGAGCAGCCTGATTGCACCTCTTCATCTGCTTCTCTCGAGCCCTGACATTCTGGAACCAAAAATAAATGTTCTTGCCCTCAACCTGTCCATACTGTTGCAGATGGAGACAGATCTCGTGAATCTGCTCTGTAGTTGGGGTCTTAACTCCCTTGTCGTAGTAAAGATCCCTGAGGATCCTTATTTGATCTGGAGTAGGAACCCACCTGGCACGGCTTCGCCAGAAATCTGTGTTGGCACTACTCCCGGCTGCTTGGTTGTTTCCTCCATCCTTGATTTGTTGCTGGGTTTGTAGCTCCATTAGTTGCAGAGTTCGTGGTTCCATGGTGATGAGTTGAGAGGAAGTGTAAATTGAAGAACGAAGTTGTTGAGTGTTTGTGGGAGATTGACCTTAGAAGGATTAAGGTCGATGAAGGGGTATTGGAGATCTGAAAGTTCAGAGGAAAGAAGAGATCGAATCTTCAAATGGAAGAAAAGATCTGAGAGAGAAGGATTGAAGATTTGAGAGTGAAAAACTGGGGATTTGAGAAGAGAAAGGCTGAAGAGTTGAGAGAGAAAGGCTTGAGCTCGGAAGAAAATTTCTTTTCCTTTGGAGTGAACAGTCGCGTCTCCAGAATGCACCTATTTATAGAACAAGGTGAACAGATCTCCACCGTTGGATGAACGATCTCAGAATTTGAATCCACGCGTTGGATTAAAGTCGCCCCGAAACCCGGAAAAGCTGTTGGCGCGTGTTGAGCGTGTAAGGGGACCGAGGGAATCTCGAGGCGCTGTGGCAGACAGCTGTAGCCGAAAGCAGATTTGACTGCCGTAAATCACGGAAGGGATAAGCCGTGACACAAGTGGGCCGTACTTGGGCCTGTCTCGGATCAAGGCATCACTGTAGCTGTGGGAGGAGGCCTGATGGGCCGAGTTTCAGAAACAGTTTTGGACATGATGGGCCGAGTTTCTGAAACAGTCTTGGATGTTTTGGGCCGAATTGTTGAAACAGTTGAAACAGTTGGTTAAATAAAAGGATTGGTATGGATAATAACGTGAGCAGCTGTGCTCGAGTGGTTGAGTGTAAAGTTCGTGTACAAGAGGTCTGAGGTTCGAATCTCGCCTCTCGTTTATTTTTATTATGTTCGTTTATGACATAATAAGTATAAAATTTGTACACATTATATTAAGCACAGCTTGTGCTCCAGTGGCTGGGGACAAAGGTTTCGTGCAGCAGGTTGAGGTTTCGAACCTTGCCTTCCCCGTTATTTTATTTATGTCGCTTATGACATAATAAATATAACACGTGGGCATATATTAATGAAGGCAGCTCTTGCTTCAGTGGTTGGGAGCAAAACCTTCGTGTTCGAGGTCGGGAGTTCGAACCTTACCTCTTACAAATATTTTTGGATCTCGTATATGCTTGATATATGGACGTATATACGGTCTGTATGGTATGCATACGTATATACAGTTGTACGGTATGCATACATATATACGGTCTGTACGGTATGCATACATATATACGGTATGTACAATTTCATACCGTAGCCGAGCTGGAAGTTGGTGGGCCGAATGGTAGGCCCAAATGTTAAACCCAAATTGGTTTGGGCCGGTTCGAAATGTGGATGGTCCGATTTCTTCAGGCCCAAATGGCCAGCCCTAGTGCTTAGCCCAAGGATTGAGTAAGCCCAAGTCATCATCACTGGGTGACATAATTTATTGGCGTGCTTTTTGGAATGAATTGTTTTGAGTAATGCTAATTGAGTAGCGAAACGCTTTGTGGGAATGTTTACTGTGCTTGTATGCCAGTACAGGAAGATGATCTATGTGAAGATCTATGTGAGGATCCTTGTGATGATTTTGTGTGAGCTTACTTTTGTGATGAAAGGATTTAGTGGCCATAGGAATGTATTTTTATACAAAGGGCTGTGGCTTTGTAGATTACTACAGCTTTCGAAAGGATGGAGATTCGATGGTTAGGTCAACCTTAATCGTGAGGAATTGACTTGCGCGTAAATTTCGGGACGAAATTCCTTTAAGGGGGATAGATTGTAATAACCTCGATTTTCAATCGAGCAATACTTGGCGGCAGTTTTATTCAATGAAGTATTCATTTAAATTTGGTAGAAAATAAAATTACGTCAAATCTCAATTGTTAATTTCGTAGCAAGGATTAATCAAATTACACTACATTAATCATTGCTGTACCTCATTTTTTCTGGTTTTATCACAAATTATAGTGGCAAATACTTTGTTTAAAAAAAAGATTGAGGTGCTCTCCGTGTTTCAAGCAATAAGAGAGGTAGTGCGACACTAGTTGTTTTATACTCTACATGTTGATAGATGGTGGTGTACCAGCTCCAGAAGAAAAGAAAGAAAATTCGTTTTTTTTTCTCTCTCTCTCGGCCGAACCCAGGGAGCTGAAGATTTTTCTCCAAGCTTGTTCTCTCTCCACAAGCCATCAATCGATTCCAAGTCACGTCCCACGCCTTCGTCTCTTCCTTGCGCAGCTGTCTGTGGCAATCTTACGCCCTGGAACGACAGGCAGCGGCGGCGGAGAGCCGGTTTGTTTAAAACCCCGTTTTAGTTCCAATCGAGATATCTCACGCTACCGGCCACCGATCCTTGCAAAACTTTATCCTCGTGCTTGCCTCAACCCCCTGAAGCCCACAGAAGCAGCGTTGCACGGCGACGCATCCCGTAGCAGCAACTACAAGTCAACCCCGCCAAGAACGAAACCGGAGCTATCGATCCAAATATCTCGAGCTACAGACCATATTTTTCTGTGATTCTTGAACCAGTGAGTTATTCTTGAGTTTCTTAACAACTCTTCAGAAGGAATCGAAGCCTTAAATTGAAGTTTTGACGTCGAAATCGAGCCTTGCCGGATTCTGCAAAATTCTGGAATTTTTCCGACCACCGAAGCTTTCGATCGGTATATCTCGAGCTACAGAATATATTTTTCTGTGATTCTTGAACCAGTGTGTTCTTCTTGAGTTTCTTAACAACTCTTCAGAAGGAATCGAAGCCTTAAATTGACGTTTTTACGTCGAATTGGAGCTCGCCGTTTTCTGCAGTTTCTCGCCGGATTCTGGAAATTTTCCGGTCACCTCGACTGTTCTAGGTAATTTCCGACCACTTCCTTTCGTTTTAAGACTTCATGCTAGTTATGAAAGTGGATCAGCTCGTCATTTGGAACAAGTTTGTAGTTGACGACTTTTGCATCGGAGGTGGTTGACCGGCGTTGGCCGCCGCGTTGACCGCCCACTGACCGCCCCTTGTGGCGGCGCATTCGACCATATTTTGAATTTTTATTATCTAGGCTATGTTCTACGCATCCATATGAGCGTTTTGATATATTACAAGGTTATGTTAGAAAAAGTTGATAAATAGTGGATTTACGTTTTTACGTTACTATTTAACGTTTTTACGTTTTATCTTAAGTTTACGATCTGCGAAGATCTGACCATCGTTTTTACTTCAAATTTAGATATGTTGATCGTATGACTGTCCCGATGACTTTGTGTGGTCACAGGCGAAGATCCGACCGTTGGATCTTCGTATAAATGTGAAATAGTGATTTGGAGGGCGATTCGTGAGAATCTGACCGTCGGATTATAGTATAAATTTGTGGAGATGTTTGTAAGGACGATTCAGGAAGATCCGACCGTTGGATCTTCGTGATAATTTTGGAGGATGTTCCTAAGGGCAATCCGTGAGGATCTGACCGTTAGATCATCGCGTAATTTCGATCCGACCGTTGGATCATCATTAATTTAGAATCCGACCGTTGGATTGTTGTATATGTGTGGTTTATGAATGATTGCTAAGTTAAGATCGTATCTGACTAGGTGATTGACGGTTTAAGTTGGTGGACGATTGTGGATCGAATTTTGAGCTGTTAAGAAGACGCAGCTGGATTAGAGGTGAGTAAACCTCACATGGTTCATATTACGAACCGAATATAATTAATTGATTTTTGTCGTAATTGTGTGGAAATTGTTTATGAAATAAAGATTTGTTTTGAAATAATATGAACTTGATCAACTACGGTTCATAGGGCTGCGGCTCACAGGTAAGAAAATGAATTTAAGTATAAAATGAATTTATATTTTTAATGCGTGTGAACTATAGTTGGTATTAATAGACATTCCTGTGCGAATGTCTATGTATATATATTATTTACGTGAAATAATATGTATTGTTGGAGTTGTGAAATATTATGTATTGTTGGAGTTGTGTTGAGTTTATTGTTAAGAAACAATATATTGTGAGGGGTATTGAGTTTATTGTTGAGAAACAATATATTGTGAGGGGTATTGAGTTTATTGTTGAGAAACAATATATTGTGAGGGGTATTGAGTTTATTGTTGAGAAACAATATATTGAGAGAGATGTTGAGTTTTATTGTTGAGGAACAATAAATTGTTGTGATCTGTGGAGATCAATAGGTCACGGGGTGACCATGGCATACTATCAGCGACCCACACTCTCGCGCCGGGTAGGTGGAACTGATAGTATTAAATCGTGAACCACGCTCTCGCGCCGGGTAGGTGGAAACGATCAGTTAGAGCTCTAGTCTGTCTGCCAATTGTTGAGTGGTGTTGTGAGGGAATTGTTGAGGTTACTTGAGACTGTGAGTGGTCATGTATGAGTGATGTTGAGGTTACTTGAGACTGTGAGGGGTCTTATGTGAGAAGTGTTGAGGATACTTGAGTCTTTTAAGAATGAGTTCTTAAAAGAGAGCCTCAAGAGTATCCTTCCTTTTATGGTGATTGTGTTGAGTTATATTAATTGTAAAGAAATAAATCAACAATTCTTTCTTGTTTACTCATACTGGCTGTAAAAAGCTTACCGGGTTTTGTGTTGTTGCAACTCTCGGTACACTATTCAAATTGTGTAGCGGGTAATCCTACAGGACAGGAGAACCAGGACGGTGATCGTGCGGTTAGAGCAATTGTTAGAGTTTTACAGCAATTGTAAGTTGTGAGGTGTGTTATGCTCATTTGAGCTTTACAATATATTGTGAGAGTGAATTGTAATAATGAACTCGAAGTTTCGAGATTTGGATTTTGTAATTGTAATTATTCAGGTTTCGGATTTGAATTTTATTATTCATAATTCGGGGTGTGACACAATGTAACTGTAAATCTAAATCTAAAGTAAAATTTGGAAATACCTTAATTATTAGAAAATAAATATACTAATATAAACATTAATTCAATTAGATGTCAATTAGGTTGAGTTCAAAAAAAAAAAAAAATTAGATGTCAATTAGGTTCATTTGCCTTAACTGCACACAGCTTGTAGGAAACAAAATCCCATCAACTTCTTTTGCCAAAACCAAAAGGACAAAATATATGGGTCACAAGTTATAACAGAACTCAAACGTGGAATTACTTGATTGCCCTAACCCTAATTCCTGATTTTGAGCACTTGGTTTTTCTGTAAATATATTTTCAACACATAATCATATATGTAAATTGCAGTATTTGGATGCTTGTAATAAATACAATTCAGTTGGGGCCATTCAAAAATGCATGCATATATGGTCAAATATATGCCAGAATTTTGATCCTTCCTGAGGATAGAGATTCCACCTTCTATAAAAGATTATATAAACAAAGAAAATGAAAATAATTAATCTTCTTATAAGGAAAAGTGAGAGGTAACTAAACAAGTAAAATGTAATAGTTAAAGAGGGATTGTCTATGATTTTTACATGAATTGGCAGGCTTATTGTTCATGCACCTGCCCCTTAAGAACTATCCGGCACTTAAGTAGTATATTAAAAATCAGAGATAAGCTTGTGAGAAAATGTAGATAAGTTTGAAAGTATAACCAAACCGAAAAAAAACAAAAAAAAGTCAGTTGAGCAGGTTTCCTAGTGAAGTTTATCATTGTTAAGATAAAATTTGAAAGCTACAACTAGTTCAAAATGAAATGGATATGTGTTTTCTCTTAGTTGGAATTTCAAAGAAATGTTCTCCATTGATGTGTTCTTAGTAATTAAGGGAGTGAAGTTGCAACATATAGTTACACTACATCATCTCAATCAACTTGAGGGTATGGAATATTAATTTAATTGTTTAATTATTACCATATTTCAGACCTTCAAATTTAAGGGTGTGAAAGGTAAATAATAGGGTACAATATTTCAGTAAATTTTTGTTATTATTGTAATACAAACGTTATAAGGTATTAATTAACAAAAAAACTTCAAGAATCAAATGGTTGATAATCATCTACTCATTGCAAATAACCATGAACAAGCCATGACTAACATTTTATTTGCAAAGTATTCTCTATAAAAGAGAGATGGCAGTGAAAACAAAAGTACCATGAGAATAGTGTTAGAAATCTCTCTCTGTTTTTTTTTTTTAAAGAATTTTGGCAAGAAAGAAAGCTCACACCATAAAGCTAGCATAGCGATTAGCTAAGATTACTACATGTTCGCCATATGTCACTAAACCCTAACTGAGTTTTCTCTAAAGATAAAATACCCTATAGCAACCTAATGATTATATATATATATATATATATATATATATATATATATATATTTTTTTTTTGTAGGAGCTAAAAATTATATTTATGTCTACATACATTTTTCTTAACCTTTTAGAAAAATAAAAAATGATAAAAAAGAGAAGGAAATTTACCAAGCGAGAAGCTCAACAGTCATCTTCAGAAACAAATATTAGCCGTCTGATTTCTCATGGCTCAAAGCCCTCTGGTGGTAGGTGGTGGGTCCCAATCCCCCACTGAAATAGAGCTTTGCTATGCTTTGTCTCTCCTCTCCCCTCTCTTCTCACTAATAAAAAACCCCCTCATTTACACACCCAAGCACATTAACCCACCCTTCCTTTTCTTCTCTATCTGGAGAGCTCTTAATTTTCTTTCTCCTTCTCTGCTCTCCCTTGAATTCTTTCTCTACTTGCATGGAGTTAGAAGCAAGCATCAGAGAGGAGAATTTTCCTTTTCTCTCTGCCCTCTTCTCCGGGATGAAGCAGAAGCCTCATCCGGGGAATCTCGACCTCAACACCCGTTTTTTCAAACCTTATTCACCTGATGGTGACTACAAGCCAAACACTCTCTTTGAAAACCCCTCTCACTTTGAAAACCAAGCCAGCAGGGGGATTGATCTGAATTATTCAGATCAATACCACCAGAGCTCTCCTCTCCTCCGTGGTAACCATTTCGATGGTACCACCGTTGAGGGATCTTCATCAAAAACCTTCTGTGGGATTGATCTCGCAACCATGGAAGGGTTTAATCCTTTTGATGCATGTTACAACCAGCCATATCATCATCATCATCCCAACCAGCAAGCAAACGATGTCAATGTTTTCCCTTATACCCCCGCGGCATCAGCTGTTTCGTTTGCAGACAGCCAGAAGGCTGTCATGCATGGCGGTTGGGGGGACTACGATGACGCTCCTCGTCATCGTCATCAAGACCACCACCAGATGCCCGATTTGCAGCCGCTGCCTGTGGCTGCACAAGAGGCTAGCTATGTCCAGCTTCCGCCCCTTGTCAATTTCCAAGATATCGAATCAGCTACGCCTGGGGTTACGCTGGCCGATGAGTACTCCTGTAACATAACCCCGTTGGAAAATGATCTTCGCAAAAAGAAGAGGCATTATATGAATAAAACCAGTAAAGAGGAGCGCGAAGCAATGATCATCAAGGGGCAATGGACACCCGGGGAAGACAGGTCTACTGTGTGTTTTGTTTTATTTTAATTTGGTTTATTTTGATCACTACTATCAACTTTTTTCTCTTTGAAGGATCACTTTAATGTCTGGTAATTACTGTCAGTGATAAAAAATTAATTTGGTATTAGTACTGATGCAATTAAATTTCTCTTCAATTTGCAGACTATTAACAAAGCTGGTGGAGAGACATGGGATTAAGAAATGGTCTCAAATTGCTAAGATGCTGAATGGCAGAGTTGGAAAACAATGCAGAGAAAGATGGCACAACCATCTGCGCCCCGACATTAGGGTTTTGTTCTTTTCCCCTTCTCTCATCTCCATTTCCATAGATCTTATAACATACGTATATGCCTACATACATTTAGCTTATTTTTGTTAATTAATTTGAGGGCTTGCATTCTGCATCTTAGCCATCAAATCATATATATGCATACACGTATAAGACGTATCTGATCTAACGGCTGAGGGCTGAAGAATTGATATAAAACTTACATTAATATATATAAATATATGTGTTTGTGCCATTTCACATATTTGGTTATATCTTTATGAGAAATTATTAATCATTTAATTTTTTCCAATGCGTGTCATAAAATATATGAATCTTACCATGCCATTTCCTTTTTTCCGTTTACTCAACTTGTAAAAAGGTTCGAACACTTGTCATGTCATTCATTTGTCAAATATCTGCTATACAGAAAAAACGGACATACGTTACAAAGTTTTCCAGATTGGATTTATATAATCTAAAATGGAATACAATTAAGCGTGATAGGTCACGAGTTTACGAAACTACGACTAAAATAGTTGGTGGATTGGTTTGTCCAAATCCGAGAAATGGGGTTTGGACTCTTGGATTTTTTGAATCAAGCCCTCGGCGCGAAATAGTATAATCAACACAAGTCAGAATAGGCCGTTACATACCATTCCGCTGTCATTTAAGGACATAGACAGACAAGAAGGTAGTGGTAGTACCCACAGTGGTACATAGAAATAGACCTGCTCATTATGCATTTCAAATCGTAGAGATAGCGAATATCCTCCATCGGTACTACGCCGGAGGCGCTACAGATTTAGGTTCCTAATACAAGGAAATTATTGAATTTAGATTAAACTAAAAACATAGAGTTGGGCCAAGAGCCTAAACCCTAGCCCAAATTGAAATCTACTGGACTAGGGTAAGACCCCAGCCCAGAAACTTAAAGCCCAAATAGAGGACAACCACCAAACAAAGGCCCACCCAAGGCCCATAAGCCCGGTCCGATCCAAGTCCACCTTCTCCATCCTCCCAGTCGTACGAACCAACCAAGCCAAGCCTCTCTCCGTCCGCTGCATGCCGCCGCGACCTGCACCCCCATGATCCGCGCCCCACGATCACACCGCCAGCAACCCAAAACCGCACCGCACAGGCCATGCCGCCACACTATGCCAACCCGTCCGGTTTTGGGCTGGGGTGTTTGCCCAAAATAAAGAGCAGCCCCAAGAGAATGGGCCCAGCAGCAAAGGGATGACCCGAGCCCGCCACAACCATCCCCACCTCTAGCCGCCGACCACGCTGCTGGACCTACAACTGCCGCGACCTCCCCCATGGAACCACTCAGAAACCGTACAGCCATGCCGCCACCACGATCCGTTTAGATTCACCATAGCCACACCGCCCCAGCGATCATCCCATACCACCAAATCCTCGCCACTACACCAATCTGCCAGAAAACCGCCATAGCCACGCCATCACAGGTCCTGGAAATTCCCTTCCGAAGATGCCCACTGCCATAGGTCCTGGAAGTCGTCAACAACCACCGTACCTGCACAATCCGACTGACCCAGGTTCCACATCACCCATTCCGCTTAAAGCCTCGAGCCACACCTTACTCATGAGACTACGGGCATAGCTTTCAAGTACCTGCCCGGTAGCCGCCCAATACCAGCATGGTGAAACCAACGCCGATCTTGAGCGCCCCCGGACGAGAAGAAAATCTCAAAACTTAGGCGCAGAGTCCGAGTTTTTTGGAGAGAGGGCTAGGACATTGAGAGAATTATATATATGTAGTACGTACGTACGTACGTACGTACGTAAGTGCATTGTTTTTCTAATAACGTACGTGCCCATGCACATTGATTGTCTGAGTAACGTAGCTATCTAAAATTTACATACTCACCAAGTGCGTTACTATTTCATGCGGGCATTAATTGTTAACCGATATCTTTGCAGAAAGAAATGTGGAGCGAAGAAGAGGACAAGATCCTCATTGAGGCGCACAAACAGATCGGAAACCGGTGGGCCGAGATCGCCAAGAGGCTTCCGGGGAGGACGGAGAACACTATCAAGAACCACTGGAACGCCACCAAGAGGAAGCGATACGCGAAGAGAAAACTGACTAGCACTATCAATTTGAACGTCAAGGAATCCTCTGCCAGCAGCATACCTATTAATGAGAGTACTCTGCTGTCCAAATACATCAAGAGCGTGGTGAGATCCTCGGCCGCTGCTTCGGCAGAAAAGAAGAAGGGTAAGTCTGCAGTGGTGTCTGGTGAATCAAGTCTGCAAAGTTTAGCTGAGTCCGACGTCTATCGTCCCCAGCTTGAGAAGGGTAAGATTGCAGTGGTGTATGGTGATAAATCAACAAGTTTGCATGATCTACCTGAGTCCGAAGTCTATCGTCCCCAATTAGAGACCAGCCACTACGATATGGAATGGGCGGCTTCGGTGGCGGCTGCCGCCGCTGTGAATGCAAACAAGCAGCTGAACAACTCCAGCGTGGCGGCGACTATAGGGAGCATTAGCTCTTTTATCTCTTCTGACAGAACCATGTATCCTGAGTTTTACGGGTACGGGAATGGGAGTGACACTGGCATGCAGACCAAAGATAAGGTTCGTCTCTCTTTGGAGATGAACTGTCTTATGCAGGAGCAGGCTCACTTGAAGAAACCAGATGTGGATTTGATGGAGATGATCCGTGGAACTCGCCCTTAAGCCTTTTCCGGCGAGCGATGGAGGACTTGTCAAGTTGGTCTGGTGTGTTTGCCTTAGCCAGCTAGCTAGTGTTGTTTTATGGTGCAATTTAGTAGGATACAGCGTCCCAGAGGTAGCTAGAGATCTGGGACTTGAATAAGAGTTGTGTGTGATCTGCAAGAACTGGCTTCTGTTTCTGTGTGTGTTAATTTAGTTTGTGTTTGGTCATGAATGTAAGCTTATTAGTAAGTGTTCTAATTAGGAGGGTTTCGGACTCTTCTGCCATGTATAAGCTTTCGGCTCTTTTATATGTAATGGTTATTTGAATTATTACTTCTTGTTGTTATTTTCAGCTTTTCTCTGTCTCATTTAGGGTTACCGTTACATGAACGAAAATATGTAACTACGCTGTTGCTATAAGCGGCGGGCTACCTTTTGGTTATCAGGTTATCTGCTCATATATTTGTTGGGCTTTGAGCATTTGAGCACCGATGGGGTTTTATTTTTTCATCTTTATTTTTGGTTATTACTGACAACTTTGATCAAGTTAGCTTGCAAATTTTAGAAATTGAAAATAGAATTGGGAAATTTAAGATGGAAACTCATATTATACACACATGTATGACATACGAATGCACGTATATAATCTGATGGTATATAAGTTATCTGTAGTCTAAATTTCTCATAATTGACTGATAGAATATTTCTGTGTGCATGTATGACATACATGTGTATATAGTAGAATTTTCAATTTAAGATTATTGAAATTTAAAATTTTATTTCTTATCCTTAATTCTTTATTTTTTTATTATTATCAAATAACGTAGAATCTGATGGTGTATAATAAGCTATACGTAGTCTTTCTTTTTCATAATTGACTGTCAGATTTCCGTGTGCATGACATACATTTGTATATAATAGAACTTTTTTGATTTAAGGTTATTGAAACTCAAAATTTTAGTTCTTATTCTTGATTCTCTATTTTTTAATTACTATCAAATAACAAGGCCCGTCAAACACATAGTTGTCTTAGAGCAACTCCAACAGCTTCCCCATATTTTAGTTTTTCTCTATTTTAGGGAAAAATGAGCATCTTTTGCTCCAACAGATTCCCTATAACTTTCTCCATTTTAGGGAGAGTGAGGAGAGAGAAAACAAAATTCCCTAAATTTACAGCAATCTCTAAAATTTTAAGGAATAATTTGGAGATTTTAGAGATTGCTGTAAACTAGGGAATCTGTTGGAGTTGAAGAAGAAAAATTGCTTAAAACTTTGACTTTTGCTTCCCTATAATACAAAAATTATAGAGAAGCTGTTGGAGTTGCTCTAATTATAGAGATTTGTGCAAGTGGACTCACCTCATACAATTAAACGTATACAAAACACGAGAAACTCGAGCAAGTTCATGGGGACCATGTGACCCACTTTCCACTAAATGCATTGCCAGTAGACGTTTTTTTTTTTTTTTTTTTTTTTTAAAAAAAAAAAAAAAAAAAAAAACCCTTAACCCACCCCACCCCCAGTAGACGTATATATATGCAAAGGTTCTTAATTTCTCTGGCTTTTACCGCCCAAAAAGTAACGGATGGAGTGAAGTCTATATACAGTAATGAGAAATTCTTAGGTGGGGGTTTCCCCACCACATGGCTTTAGGGCCACCCAATCAGAAGAAAGAAAATTTTTCATCTTTTCCGAAACTGCCCCTATTTCTTAAATGTACAATACCCAAAGACCCCCCTGCTGGACAGTGATTAATTGGTCTGCCGCACCACGTGGCTGTGCGGGTGCCCCACGCAAGTCTTTCTCTACAGTAATATATGAATAAAGTTAATAATAATTTGACAAATTTTAACATTAGTTACCAAATTAACAGTTATAATATTACCAAATAGTCCAAACTTATTAAACTTGTGGTACCGAAATCGAAAATTGAATTCTTGGGTTTAACTTGTGGTATGCAATGGCTTGTCGAAATATATTAAATTTTCTTTTTCACCTTGACAATAAATAAACAAATTTTTATTTAATTTCTTTAATTACTAATTAGAGCTTAGGTAAAAGTTAAAAAAAATTAGAGCCTTACGATTACACCAATGGCTATAATAATGTCAGGTAACATGAAACATCTATATATCAATTGCACTAAAAATTTTGATTTTTGAGACCACTTAACGACTTTCTTTCAGTATATGTTATTTGTCTTTGCAAGATTATAATTGTCACGCCCCGAGTTTTGAATAACAAATTCAAATCCGAAGCATGAATTATACAATTTAATAGAATAAACGTTCTGAATTTTTTTCTCAGAATAAACACACCACTCGCCACTCAAATATAAAATCTCGAAAACCTCGAGTTCATTATTACAATTCACTCATACAAAGTAAAATTGTAAAGCCCTAAATGAGCATAACATACTTCACTACAGAAAATCAGAGTATCACAAAGCAGCTACTCTATGCAGTTCGATCACCTTCCTGGTTCTCCTGTCCTGTAGGATTTCCCGCTACACCATTTGAATTTAATAGTGCACCGGGAATTGGCAACAACACAAAACCCGGTAAGCTTTAAAGCAATCTTTAAAGCTCGTATGAGTAAACAAGAAAGGAGGGTTGATTTTATTAAATTTCACTTCTTTTTAACTCAAAGAACAACCAACAATTACCACATATGCAAGAAGCATCAAGAACTCATAGAAATCCACAAGGAACACATTTCCACACACCTCTATCCACATTATCACCACTTTGGTCCTAAAATCACTCAACCCCCTAAATCACCACTTTGGTTCATCCCAACAACACGTTAGAGCTCTAACTACATCGTTACCTGTCACCTCGGCCAAGGTTCAAGTAAACGGTATACATCTCGGTTATTATTTAACCGGCGTTCTTCGGACTTTTCCCCTGTCCTCAGAGCACTACATCTCGGTTATTATTTAACCGGCGTTCTTCGGACTTTTCCCCTGTCCTCAGAGCACTACATCTCGGTTATTATTTAACCGGCATTCTTCGGACTTTTCCCATGTCCTCAGAGCACTACATCTCGGTTATTATTTAACCGGCGTTCTTCGGACTTTTCCCTTGTCCTCAGAGCACTACATTCTCCACCTCTATACATCCCACAATGTCAACCATGAATATCAACATGAACTCATCAATCATCATCATCACATATAAATATGGTAAAACATATCTCAATCCATAATAATTAAATCATCACAATTCCACACTCTTCAATGTCACACCATTCCACGTATAATCACGTAAATATACATATACGTAATTATCCGCTCAGGGATAATCACTAATACCAACTATAGTTCACACAAGAAAAACATGAAATTCATTTTGTATAATTAAAATCGTTTTACGTAATATGGACCGTAGTTGATCAAGTCCATATGATTTAAAACAAATATTTATTCCATAAATATTTTCACACAATTACGACAAAAATAAAGTAATTAAGAGTACTTGGTTCGTAATATGAACCACGTGAGTTTTACTCACCTCGATATTCCCGCTGCGTCTTCAATTCAACACAATACACACCAAAACCGCTCACCCAAGGAAGACCGTCAATCACCTAATCAAACATGACCTTAACTTAGCCAACAACTCAAAAACATACTCAAACAACAATCCAACGGTCGGATCGAAATTAAATGATGATCCAACGGTCGGATCCTCACGGATCGCCTTTAGGATCACCCTCCAAAAATCATCACGAAGATCCAACGGTCCGATCTTCCTGAATCGTCCTTACTAACATCTTCACAAATTTATACGAAAATCCGACGGACGGATTCTCACGAATCGCCTCCCTAATTACTGTTTTGCATTTATACGAAGATCCAACGGTCGGATCTTCGCCCATGACCACACAAAGCCACTGGAACAGTCATAAGATCATCATATCAAAACTACAAGTCCATCTGACGGTCCTAACTTCACAGATCACAAATCTAACGATCGAAACTTAAAAATTCATAACTTAATCATACAATATCCAAAAATTGCGTATAATATATCGAAATGATCGTATTGAAATATAGAATCTAAAAATGCACAGAAACTATATTTTTGACCCCCGGAGGTGGCCGGAAAGGGCCGCCGGAATTAGTGGCAGAGCCGCCGCCGACCACCGCCAATGGTGTCGGGGCCGGGCTGCTCCTCTTCCTCTCATCATGCTTAACAACTTTCATAACTACCATGTAAGCTGAAAATGACCGGAAGTGGTTGAAATTACCTAAAACAGTCGAGGTGGCCGGAAAATTTCCAGAATCCGGCGAAATTTGCAGAATCCGGCAAGGCTTGATTTTGACGTCAAAACTTCAATTTCAGGCTTCGATCCCTTCTAGAGAGTTGTTAAGAACATCAAGGAGAACTCACTGGTTCAAGAATCAATCAAAACGATGCACTACAGCTCGAGATATACCGATCGAAAGATTTTCGTTTCGGATTGAAAACTTACCGAGCTCCGACGAACGTGAAACCGGTCACTCTAGGTGCAATCCTCCTAGTATGATGATCAGCAAGTTGAGGGGAGTTCATGGAGCCAAGGATCGGAAGTTTTGGTGGCCGGAGCTAGGAGAAAACCGGCGTTGACCAAAATCGAGCTTAAATCGAAACCGGGCCGCCGCCGCTGCTAGGGGCCGTGCCGCCGTGCAAGGCTGCCACAGACAGGTGCGCAAGGACCATACGAAGCCAATGGAAGAAGTTTGGTGAGGATCGGTGGCCGGAGGAGGAAGAAATAGCCGGAAGAAAATCGAAGGCCATTTCCGGTCGGGGGAGGGGCTGCAGCTCCGAGCTTCCATTTTTGGAAATTCTGAAAATATTTTCGGAAATTTCCGAAAATGGAAGCTTTATACTAATTTGGAAACATTTTCAAAAAAATCATAACTAATTCATAAGAACTTCGATTTTTGCGTTCCGCATATGCACGCGATCGTGTCGACGAGCTCTACAACTTTCATGAAGGAAGTTTTCCCAAATTTTGAACGTATAAAAAGTCAACTTTCGCGAGCCCCTAAATAACGTTCGTTTTCGAAAATTAATCGTTCGAACTAATTCCACAACTTCTCCGAGCCTCGTACTCGCTCCCACTATCGTGAAATCATTTCTAAAAAATCCACGGAATTTAATTTGGATTTTTCGGGGTATTACAATAATAACTTTGCCTTTTATGTGTAAATGTCTAAGCAAATGTCATTGCTTGTTGTAACTCATTCACAAATACAAATTTTGATGATGATCAAAGGCACAAGTACATGTAGTACACATGCATGTATGTAATTTAGAACATTCTTATAAACTTGACCAGTTGGATTGAAATGATTTCTTTGGATCGACAGTTCGACATGTATAGGTTGGCTTTCGGATATGTCTTTGACAAAATATGAGAGCAGAAGCATTTATAGTTTCATTTTCACATGGCAAACCATCCATTGAAAACTGATGATACCCATCCCCTTGATCTATATATAAATACTTCATGCAGTTGGTCAGACTTTCTGAGACCAAGATCAATTCTCTTATAAGCTTCCTCCCCTTTCTTTTATCGATTTCTTTCATCAATTTCTAAGCTCTCAATATCATGGGAGTGAACTTATCGTCTTATCGAGTTCACTTCATCCCACCATGCACCAAGATTAATATATTGTTCTAGGTCTTTTTTCTTGACCCCGACAATAACCTCATTTCCAAGATTGCTCCACAAGCAGTGAAAATGGTGCCGAAATCGTTGGAGACGGAGTTGGAACCATCAAGAAGATCCACCTCGGTGAGGGAAGCGAATAAAGCTACGTGAAGCATTAGATTGACGGGATTGAGAAAGATGACTTTGTGTACGTACAAGTAGATTTTGATAGAAGGAGATGCTACAGATCGACTTGATTGAGAATCTCTTATGAGATTAAGTTGGTGCATATAGAGCACCAGCAACTACCACACCAAGGGCCAGGGTTGAGATCAAAGAGGAACACGTTAAGGCCGGAAAAGAAAGAGCTGCTGGTTTGTTCTAAGTTATTAAGAACTACCTTTTGGGCAATCCTGATGCAAACAACCAAGGTTTTTGGTTTTGTTTCTCTGTTCTATATACGAAGCTTATGATTAAAGAGCTGTTTGAATTCAATCTCAATAAAAAGGGGAAATTCCACTTTACAGATCACTAATTTAGTTTAATTCTCTGAACTCATGAAGCTATACAATGTTTTTTTTTTGACACATTCTGTTTTCCATGCGCCTAAGTTGCTACTGATGCAGCATATGATGGCACCAAATTCCTCATATCTATTTTTCATACAATTGATGATGATTAATGATGAGCACAGAACTAATACATCTGCATCACTTCATGATTTTCCTCTTTGGTGATAAACTCAACTCAAGCAGCCTTGGGCTTTGGCTTAATTCTCTTGGCTCTTGAATATAAGAAGACTCCGGCAAGAGCCAGAGCAGTTCCTGAAATCAAAATCAGTACTAATAAGGAACTCTGCACGCTATATCAATATGCTTGTATATGGTTAAGCTAATGAGTAAGGAACTCACCGAGGGAGTTTATGGGTGAGACCGGTGTTTGGAAGAAGATGACTGAGGAGACTATGACCACCACTCGCTTCACACAGTTCCCTACCGCATGTGTGACTGGTGATACCATCTGCAGTATCATATACGAGACCTGCACACACAAAAATGGAAAATAAATAGAAACAATTTTTAGGACAAAAAGGAAAATGCAACTACATGTATAAAGAATAGGAATTGTGTCACCTGCTGGTAAGTGTGGAAGCAGAAACCAGCCACAAGTGATCTCACACACAACTCTTTGATGTTCAATCCTTGGTTTGCCTGAGAAGAATAAATAACAAAAGAACAACACAATATTAATGCATCATCAGTGACTCAGTGTACGTTGGGCCAAAAGTAATCCTTTTCTGTTAGAAATACATAGTAGTGCTACTTACAGCGGATTGCAGGTATGAAGGACTAAATTTAACGCCTTCCAAGAGAATAGCAGAAGGAAGCAACAGTATGAAAGAAATGATGGTTATCACTGAGAAGAGATTGATATTGTCCAAAGATTCCTAAGTACAAACAAACAAGTGTCATAACAAAGTCATAATCCGAGATATTCTTGGTATGTAATCCACAAAAATATACTAGAAGTTACTTGCAGTACTCCCAAACTATTCAAGAACCATCTTCCATAATGGCAAATAGCTCGTGGGCAAGCTTTGTTGGTTTCAAAGAATTCTGTATATGAAGAATAACATGATTTTACCTCTTTCTTGGCCATGAACTTCTTGCTGAGAACATTACGCGACTGGTTAGTGATATTAGAAGCCATTGCACTACCAAAGCCAATCCTGTTTCAAAAAGGAATGCATAATCACTTGTAAGAAGAAGAGCAGTGTTTACTCGCATTCAATCTCTTGTCATTAGATTACAAAACCAGTACATCTAGAACTAGTTCTTTCACTTAGCAGGAGCTAACATTGCTGTCAAAGGTGTATAAAATTTGTGTTTCCAGCGAAGCTGTTAAGTTCTGATGAGAGACAACTGTGAATCGTCTGTTACCAATTAAAAGAGGCCTCTGTGAAGGACGCCAATGCAACTCCACCTACAATTGGTACAAGAGAAGAAACCACCCAGATAGTTGGCCTCTGTGTGCACAGCATGATCAAAAAACTGAAAGTCAAATCACTTCATCATCAATAACATACATAGATTATCAACTACAAATATGATTGGGATATGCAACCACATTCTTAAATTGTGTGTAGCACTGGTGCTTTATAAATTACACAAGTAGGAAGCAATAGAGTGTATTTATCTCATTCAACCAATAACATGGAGGATAAAATTAAATGGTTACCTCTGCAAGCAAGAGGGCTGAGAATAGGACAGTGAAGAAGGGCTCCATAGCTTTGATCGTGTGAGTGAATGAAACAGCAACTTTCCGGATACTGATGTTGGTCAATAGGTTTCCCATCGTGTGCGCCACAGCCAGTGGTAGAATTGCTGCAAGCTGCCAAGTCAAAATATGTATTAGTACTCGCATACTGATTAAGCAGAATTGTCCACAATAAGGCTGCATCATAGAATGGTAGTATATAGAGAAGCAATGGTACCTGTGAGCGAGTGATCTTTGGTCTGGGGTAGAGGTTTAGAGTCCACATCAGGATAATCATGACAGTCCCACAGGCAAACTGAAAGGCTGTAACCGTGGCTGGAAATGGATAGACTTTCAGAACCTATCAACAACCTCTCATCTTTTAAATGCTAGCTTTCTTCACTTGCCGAAAATCAATCATCGTACAGGCTAGTACTGTGTGTATGTTAGGAAATGGATTTGCCTTACAAGTTCGAAGTGACAGACCAATTCAAAAGTGGTCTGAAATTGTTATGAAGAGACAGTGCCAGTGGTAATGAAAATAAAAACCTAAAGTACTTCGATGCTAATGACTTTCTTATGCGTGTTTCAAACGCAGGCCCTGTGTCTATAGGGTCCCAACTCCCAAGTATGAAAAAAGTTATATGAAAATGAAGGTGGAACAAAAGTGATGCAATAAATTCATCTCAGTGTATCATAAACAAAGTAGTGTAAACATGCATTTTAAAACAAGAATTAACTATCCAAAATGAGGGATCAGATGTATAAAGATAGAGGTAATGAACCTGTTTGTTGTAGATGTTGAAGTAAATGTTCAACAGGTACCAAATTCCAAACATGGCACCGAGCTGCAAAGTTCGAGCCAATCCACTTGATTCTGGAGCCTCCCCGGCACTCTCGGGCCCCGGAGCAGCAGCCTGAGTAGCCCTGACCTTCAAACTATCATAACTTCGGTTTAAGGAAAGGAAGGAGGCAGAGATTTCAGCATTGAAAGAGGAAGAAGAAGTAGAAAACGTGCCAAAAGCTGTTTGCCAGTAAAGTCTCTGAATAGAACTGATACGGTGAAGTTGTGTAAAACAAGTCGAGGCTGAAAGTTGAGAGAGTTTACAGCTCGGGATTCGACATGGAGGTTTTAGAAATGGGGTGGAAGGAGACAGAGCAATCGCACTGCTCTGCATCTCTATTGCTGGGAATGGAAAGCAAGCAAAGAGTGAAAGAAGCTGAAGTTTCAAGTTTTAACGTTGCATGAGTACAAAACTGAAAACGACCACTTGAAGCTTTTCAAATCTCAAAACGCAGCAGCTGAATGAATGGATGGCATGGATTTGGCATTCTGTGTACTAAATTTTGCTTGGACAAACATGTGGCATTTAATGCTCCAATTTTGAGGCTGATTTCTTTAGCTTCTATAGATAATCTTCCACAATCCACAAATTTTAGTTTCATTTATCCTATTCATATCTTAAAATATTATTATTGACTAAGATACTGAATTGGAAGCACTGTTCGTTCAAATTTTTTTTATCAATGATCAAAAGAATTCCCCTTACAACAACAAAAGGTTATCCCAACTATTTTGGGGAATTTCCCTTACATAACATAAGAATAATCAGACTCTAGATCTCATAACTAAATACGCTGAATCAAAATGCGTACTTTATGAAAGGCATTTGAGCCTTGCAAATGTCAAATAGCCAGTGTGGCCTTTGGCCTCACTACATGGCCTAGCCATGACTACAGAAGCGCTTGTAGTTTCCTGCTCATTACTTCCTTCACTCGATCGTTGCCGCCTCTTACATGGTAGAGATCCAACAGAACCACTTTCCTCGACCTGGAAGCTATCCATTTTCCCTTCTCGAACTTCATATGTGCGAAGGAGTATCTCAAATGTCCTTATATCTACACACAAGCAGAGGAAAAAGATCTTAGATGTAGATTCCAATTACTTTGCTTTATTACGAAGTAAATGCAATTTTTTAAAGAAGAGTTGGAGGAAGCAAATTCTAGTTCATGAAAACACACAATGTACAGGCGAAGGAAATAACTACATTAAAGCTAACCTGTAAACTTTGATCTCAAAGTCTCCGATGCTCGCTGCACCTGCTCAATGCACGGGGAAAAGGAGCATACAATCCCATCTTGTTTTAACATTTTCTCAACTGAAGGGATGGCTAGCCAGGGTTGGGGAAGGTCCAGGAAGACAGAATCTGCCCTCCCAGAAAACTCATCTGGAAAGCCTTCACCCTGAATATCTCTAACTCCTACTGTGACCGTGTTGCTTATCCCCGTCTTTTCAAAGTCCTCCCTATAAAATTAAAGATCATTTCAGCATTTCAAGACATCTAATAGGTAATGAAAACCTTCTTCAAACAGAGGTAATAAACAAATCCTCCGATGGTATGGTTCTGATCTAGAATGAAATTTGTGAGAGGTCTATAAACAAATTGCTCAACTCACTATTTCAATCTCAACAGTTGTATGTCTAAAAAGGAAAAGCAAACATTGATCTAATTTGTACATGAAAGGGGACATCCTAAAGCAAATAGAGGCTAGATAATACCAAAATCATGAATATCAATAAAGCAACAAGCCTATAGCCAAAAAAGTGGAGATCTTCATATCTTACCTAGCCGAGGCCGCCCTTTGCTCATGGAAATCAAATGTATACACATGTCCCTTAGGAGCTACAGCCCTTGCAAGTGATGTAGTTAAAGACCCACTTCCAGTCCCCGACTCCAGAACCACACAGCCAGGAACTATCTCCAAGAACATGATCACAAAGCTAATATCAGCAATGTAGAGAATCTGCGTCCTGTGACTGAGAACCAAAGTCCAAAGCTCAGGAGTGGGAGCCAACAAGTAAACAAATCCACCTTTGCTGCTGAAAACTTTGGACCCAAATTGCTTCCCTATCCAATCCGAATGCTTAAACACACCAAACCGATTCTCAAGCACAGAACCCTCACACACTTTAACAGCCTTCATGTTATCATATCTCTCATACACAATAACCAAATCCCCATCTTGAATACATCTTGTGAAAGATAGCTTCTTCTTTGCAGATTCAACAGGCAACATCCTCAAAAAATCTGGGGGAAAAAAAAAATTGAACTAAATTTTAAGCATAATCACAACATCTACTCAAAACTATTATAACCTCAAATTCAGCATTATACAAAAAGAAACTAGCTTTATACTGGTTCTGATTATTTATCAATAACCCAGTTTATAATTAACAAAGAAAAGCTGGGCATTACTAGTTAAACCCTAAGAGCTACAATCACAGAGCTAAAAGAACAGACCTTTATCAACTTTTCCCAAATAATGTTAAAAAAAAAAAGATATTATTAAATAAATTGAATTAAAACTGCAAATAGACTAACCTCTTCAGTTGCCCTAAACACTAGAAACGCAGAAGAAGAACAAAAGAAGCTGCAAAGAATACTGACGTAAAGGAGGAAGAAGAAGCAAAACCTTTTGCAAAAAAGTTTGGGCCTTTGAATTGGGCCGATGGGGGAACATATTTTCTGGAGGCCCATTTGAATAAAAGCCCAAATTTTTGATGTCGTGGGCAATCTGATTTACTTAAATCTGTTGTCAACGGTGAGAGAAGTGATCAGTAGAAACCGCTAAAATTCTTGGTCACGAATTCCGATGGAACCCAAAACATGAAGCTTGGAAGAAGATAGAGGGAGCTGAGGAATTGACTGATAGGAATTTTCCCTGGGTAGTTTTCAGGTTTACACTAACACTACCCTGCTTAATAGTTACTGTTTCATTGCAGTGTGTGAAGCTTGATATTCATAGTGGCATTATGGTTATGATTGTGTCTGGTTTTGGGTCTATATTTTTGTTCCAATACATGTTCTTTTTGTGCAAGTACAATCTCATGGTATTTGTTTTTTTTTTTGTTTTCTGGATTTTTCTGTATTTTCTGCTAATGCAGTGATGCTATTTGGTGTTAAGGGTGTGTGTATCAGTCTCATTGCAAATTTGATAAGCCGTTATTGAAGAAGTTCATGAGAGAAAGCTATAATTAGGGAGCTAGGTTGATGTCAATACATTGGTTTTTGGTATTTTTAAGTAGCATAACAGTGTCAAGTATGTAGGTTTGGCATTCTGATGCTAAATTTTTGGTACCCAACTTTAGCTCTTTGTTGGGAATTGTTGCTTTTTTCGTCTACCAATTCGAATTTGAGGACACGGGGTAGTTTACTAGACTTCTTAAATAGTTGTGGATGATTGAGTAACAGTATATGTTGATTTCTATAGCACGATGGAACTAGAGATTACTGCTGATACTACTGCCCTGAGCTATTGGTTGAACTGGAGAGTCTTGTTGTGTTCAATTTGGGTTTTCACACCTATGGTTGGAGCGTTGCTAATGATATGTAAATATGAAGATTCGGAATATTTGAAATCTAGCCGAGGAGAAACTCAGCGCGACGTAGATAAGGATTTCTGTGGTGATGAAGCATGGAGACCATGCTTGAAAGTAATTCACCCTTTATGGTTGTTGGCTTACCGAGTGACTGCATTCTTTCTGCTTTTGGCAATACTGGTTGCTAAAGTTGTCGTCAGTGGTGGTGGCATATATTACTACTATACTCAGTAAGACTTGTCTCAGCTCATCTGGTACCATTCAATTTCTAGGGTTATCTACACATTATGCAACGAAGTTAAACATGAAAACTGAAACTGGTTTACTATTCAATTCTTGTCTAACTTTGAGCAGTGGCCACTATATTCAATTTGTCACGAGGTTCATTTCCGAATTTCTATTCTATGACTATGGTCTGGAAGGATTTTTAAAATGGATTTTCATTTAAGACATTTCTTGTATGTCATCAACACCAGCTTCCAAGTTAGTTATGACATGTGTTTTTGTATGTCATATTTTTTATGATACTTCCAACTTCAGGTTGTGATGTTTTCTGGATTTGGACAGGTGGACTTTTACCTTGCTTACCATTTATTTTGGGGTACGCTTTCTGATCTTCTTCTACCTTAGATCTTAATAATCTAGTATTCGATTATTAAGATGCTACCATTAGCAGACTATACAAAAGCCTTTGTAAACCCAGTATTTCAAATTCCCAGTTGAACTTTGTTCTCAGTTTTGCCGTGTGCTCTTTTTGTAGCTTGGATCTCTTCTATCAATTTATGGTAGTTTCTGGTATAACAAAACGAGAAGAATGGGTATGGGTGTTCAACATGTGGGGTCAGATGCAGAGAATGGAACATACGTGCTCCTTGAACATGAGGAAAACGGCTTAAATAACCAAGAGGAAAACTATGTTCTCCCAGTAGCAGTCAAATGCAGTTATGTCTTTCAAGCTATATTCCAGGTCTTGTTTTCTTCTTTTTCCCCAATAATTAGTGAATGCATTAGCTCTGATGGTAATAAGTTCATTCTAGCTCTCTTCTTGCAAGATTGTCTTAGTTATGAGCCAGAGAAGCTATTGAACATGTTACCATATTCTCACTGGTGATGTGGTTGCATACATCATTTTTAACTCCATCTTTCCACTCTATTTTGATGTATTATATTCAGACGAATGCTGGAGCAGTGATGCTTACCGATTGCATTTATTGGTTCATAATCTTTCCATTCCTCACCATCAAAGACTACAATCTGAGTTTGGTATGTACTACAACTGTCAATACATCCTCTACCTCCCTTTGCTTGATTGTTTTTCTTGCCATGGGCAAAAACAGATGTGTGCCTCAGTCGTGTTTGTAAGAAACATAGTCATTTGAAAGCCAAGTGTAGCTTGATTATGTCAGACCTTCTCATATATACCAAAGAGACCAAAGGAATGATTTTAAATAGATCCGATGTAGTTTGTCAGTTTGGATGGTTTCTAGCAATGTCTTCATTTCCTATCTAGCTTATGGTTTATATTTTCTGTTGAGGTTCCTTTTTGTGTCAGTTGACGGTGACCATGCACTCGGTCAATGCTGTTTTACTCCTTGGGGATGCAATGTTAAATTGCTTGGTAATTTCTTTCAGACATTCTTTTCTCACTTTGAAAAGAGAGTTGTTTATCTAAGCTTCTCACTTGGTTAACTTTTTCAACCTACACTTTTCAGCAAGTTCCCTTTGTTCGGATATCTTTGTTTGTTTTATGGACTGGTGCTTTCGTCATTTTCCAGTGGATCATTCATGCTTGTGTGTCAATATGGTAATGTTGGTTATCTTTTTGATATCTCGGAACATCCTAATTCCATCGAAGAAAAGTTGATAATTCTCTTTGTTGCAGGTGGCCATACCCGTTCCTTGACTTGTCATCACCATATGCCCCAGTTTGGTACGTTTTCTCAACTCTTTTTGTGACCTCTCCTCATTGTTGGTACATCAGATTTGTGGTAAAATACCATTCTTTTACTGAAGAATATGACCTTTGATCTGAAAACGGTCAGGCGGGTTTAAACTCGTTAAGGGTTAAAATGATATCAAGATAAAATTCTGCAAACTTCAAGAAACAATGGATTTTATGAAGAGTTATAAGTCGGTAAGCACCTGAAGATATAAGTTATAACCTATTATTGTGTAATGTTTAGCAGAATTATGTATATCTGATCCATTTCATTTTGTGGTACTGAATTGCAGGTACTTAATGGTGGGATTGATGCATATCCCATGCTATGCTTTCTTCGCACTAATCGTTGGGTCAAAACGTCACCTATTGTCAAAATGGTTTCCTCTGTCATATCAATGTTAAGGAAGAGATGGTGTCCTTGGTACTACTGGTGAATTCTCAAAGACACGTCAGGTGTTTCCTGGTGCAAGCGGAGAGAGTGCTCTCTATTTCAGGCATCTCCTCTCCTATATA
The DNA here is from genome assembly GCF_958449725.1 of Rosa rugosa. Taxonomy (NCBI): domain Eukaryota; kingdom Viridiplantae; phylum Streptophyta; class Magnoliopsida; order Rosales; family Rosaceae; genus Rosa; species Rosa rugosa. The sequence goes on from NC_084820.1 coordinate 70,687,843, forward strand.
TAGGATACAGCAAATGTAAAGCTCAGATGTATCAGTTCTCTGTGCTAACCAACATTTCTGACCGAAGTGGGAAAGGAAAAGATTATTCTCATTTCTCCATTTGTACTCGAATTGTAAGCTTTTTATAACCTGAAATTGTACTGGTATATTTAGCATCAAGCTCATTATTCAATCTATAATCCTGTGATAGTTAACTAGTCTGGTCTTTCAGTTTGATTAATGTTAATTTCTATTTCAATAACGACAATTCAATCAAGGTATTGTGAAAATGATCTGAGGCATGGAACCATGGCTAAAAAATTCCATTATCCATCCCAAACAACAAGATAAGCAATGCAGAAAATTCATTCATCCGCAAATTGAAATTGAAATTGAAAATATCAAATCACAGACTGAAATATACAATTCAAGTTTAATGTGCTTTATGTTCTGGAAAAGAGAGTGGTGTACAGATCAAGCAGAAGCACATAAACGAAATTATTCTACTATGTCCAAACTCCTTTTCAAGCAGAGGATTTGGCAACAGCTCCGGCTTGAGTGAGCAGAGGAGCCAGCTTTCCTTCCTTGTGCAGGGCCGTAGTTGCTACAGAGCAATATCAAATTACATTACATTAAGACAGAGCTCATGTATGTGGAAGACACAGTTAAAACTTCAAACTAATCATATGGTGATTTAGGGATTTGTAGTCTTACCGTCGCATCCACCAATATGGTTTCCACCGATGAACACATTCGGCACAGTCCGCTGTCCAGTCAGCTCAGCCAGTGCTGCTTGTAGCTGATTTCCATCACCTTCAAAATCAAAATGCCAAAACAAAACTACCATCAATCACTTTACGTTTCTACCCTCAAACAAAAAGTTAAAACTCAATAATTCATGCATAACGTGGCGTCTATCACTCTTGAAACAGATTTAATCACCACAGTTTCGTAATTTGTCCCAATAAACTTGAGGACTATACACAACTTCTAATGAAAATATCGTAGAGCCATCACAAGTCAACAAGCATTTGTAGACTCAAAAGCTAGTTTAGACCCATGATTGAAATAATTTCAAGTTTTCAACTTTATCAAATCAAATCAAATCAAATCAGAATATTTATGCCTCCATTTAATAATTTGAAAGAGAGAGAGAGGTACTGACTCTCTTGGTCCAATTCAATGGCCTTGAAATTGACTCCCATTTCAGAGAAGAGCTTCTTCACCGTCACGCAGAAGGGACAATACGACTTGCTGCAACCAAATTCACACAGATCCATCACCATTTTCATATTTGGTAAAAAAATAAAAAATTGATTGGACGCAGAGAGATAGAAAGGTGAAGAAACCTGAAGACGATGACGGAGTTGGAGGAAACGAGCTCCTTTGCCTTGGGCAATGCCATAACGACGAAGTTTTAGTGTTTCTGCAAACCCTAGAATTCCAAATTGGCTCTCACAAACTCGTGGTCTTGATTCTTGAAGAAGAAGAAGTAGACTGGAGCGCCTTATGTATATAGGTGTGGGCGTAAGGGACGGCCCGCCACGTGGCTGGTACGTACGTAATGGGCTTCGTTACCACAGAGGAAGGTCGGTCCAAACTCCAAAGATTCGAGGTAAGGGATGACGTGGATGTCGAGTAGGGAAAGTAAAAGACGTTTAGACGTGACTACCTAACCACCATTACAATGCATGCTCCTCAAGTGCTCAATGCTCATATCATGAACCACCACGTTCAAGGCGTGACGTATATCAATAAAATAATGGATTTTATAGTTCTACTTTTTTTTTTTTTTGAAAGGATTTTATAGTTCTACTTAATACGTAATAAACGTCCGTATTTTCTTTCTAAATACGTATAAGCATTCTATGTTTTCGTTAACCCTAATGTTGCTGCTTTGTTCACTGCAGTAGGAATAACGGATGAACTCATAAATGGACTGAATCGCTGAATCATAAAAGAGGATTAAGATTATCATATTCACATCAAAATAACAAACGTTTCATGTCTTCAATTTTCATTAATCAATAATAAGATTTTCTGTCCTCATTATTATGGAAGGCCAATGTGTTTCATTTCATTTTTTAACTCCACAAATCATCAATACATAGCGCGCGCATACACACACATATATATTATTTTTTCTTTTTGAGTGGTTTCCTCCACAACTGACAGCTAATAAGGAGATTAATCTATTTCGGACACAAGCTTCCTAACCTTCCTTGATCACAAAAGCTTTCAGCTAGAATCAAACCCAAAACCTAAGAATACGAGACTTGAAAGCTCGTCTAATCTAAAGCCGAGTTTGCCAACTCCACCACATGTGTATAATTGTATTTGAAACATTTCTTATTTTCTCTCTCTCTATTTTGTGAAAAACACATCATATTCCAAATATTCTCATCACCGTCTCAAATATTCGGCCGCTAACTTGACTTGCAAGTTTGATACAAGTCAATCTTTCTCCCTTCATATCTCCAAATGCCAAGTGGCGCATCTGAGTGGAAAAATACTAAAATACCCCTTCCGTTGATAAACCCCAAAAACCTCATTTCCGTAACGGCAAAACTCACCAGTCGAAGATCAAATTCCCGGAGCTCCACCCAAAACGCACCACCGCCGGAGCTCGGAAAAAAGTTGAATGCTAAAGGCGAGACTCCAATTGAGCGCCATGTCGCGCGCCGCCATGATATCTTCTTCTTCGTCTTCTATAGCCCCGAGAAACCCTAGCTTCTCCTTCACTTCCTCGCCGAGGCGCTTCAATGGAGTCGGCAACCGCGTCTCCTTCGCCGCAACCTCTAATCGCACTTCGCTCCGGTGCTACGCTGCTACTTCCGGTGGCTTCGAGAAAATCCGGGTTCAGAATCCGATCGTCGAAATGGACGGTCAGTAATCAACACTACACTTCTTCATTTGTTCGCTTTATTATGCTCTACTGAGATTTTGAGAAAAACCAATGCGAAGTAGTGATGGAATTAGTTGTATGATTTTCTTTCATAAATTGTAGAATGATGCAGTTTTCGGTTTTCCAAAGTTGATTGTTGCTGTGGTTATTGTGTAATTTTTTCTCAGGTGATGAAATGACGAGGATCATATGGACAGCAATCAAAGAAAAAGTATGAAGATTCCTTCTTTTCGGTGTGAATTTCGTTTTTTGCTATGGTTTGGTGTAGAATTTTGATTTGAATTGATGGGAAATTTTCTGTGTTTTGCTATTGCAGCTTATTTTCCCCTATGTGGATTTGGACATAAAGTATTATGATTTAGGGATTGAGAACCGTGATGCTACTGATGACAAAGTTACGGTAGAGAGTGCCGAAGCCACTCTTAAGTAAGTGGTTTGATTCAGAGTGTATTGATTGCACTTTCTTGAAAAGAAAGGGAAATGGCGTATTTGAATTGTTTACGATTTGCTTTTCTGTTGTCTCATTGATTCCTTTAACGGGCTGCAGGTACAATGTTGCTGTGAAATGTGCTACAATAACTCCTGGTGAGTTGTTTCTGTTTTTCTTCATTACTGTGTTTATCTCTCTTACCATGAGGAACTTAGATAGGGAAAAACGCTGGCTGTCCTTTAACACGTTCACGTACTCACGTAGCAAGCGGAGCCTGTTTAATTGTTGTCTTACGGAAAGAGAAGTTTTATTGTATCTAATTTTCATGTTCATGATACATTATAGATGAGACCAGAATGAAGGAGTTTGGGCTAAAATCAATGTGGAGGAGTCCCAATGGCACAATTAGAAACATTCTAAACGGTTTGTATCTGTCTCTTGCAAACTTTTTATGAACTTTCCTGATAATTGATAACTTTGTAGTGCTGGCTGATTTTGGCTACGGTAGATGCAAGTTTACAGTCACTGCTGCTCATTAGACTTTCTTGTGATTTTTTACGCAAAGAAACAGTTTTCAACTTACTTGCCTAAGTTTCATTGTTAAAGGGTCGTTCTTTATTTTGTAGGTACTGTCTTTCGTGAACCTATCCTATGCCGAAACATTCCTAGAATAGTTCCCGGTAAGGTTTGGATTCTTTTGTATGTTGATCATAGGTGGAGTACTGTGGAAACTGCTTAATGCTTGTTGAACTCACAGGCTGGAAGAAACCCATCTGTATTGGTAGGCATGCTTTCGGCGATCAGTATCGAGCTACTGATACAATTATCACGGGACCAGGAAAGCTGAAAATGGTATTTGGTAAGATTCAACATTCTTCCTCATGTGGTTGAGGCTCATGGAAGTTATCTATCATTTTTTGCTTGACATCTATCTGTTCCATTGTTCAGTCCCAGAAGGAGGAGACACCCCTACGGAGCTTAATGTCTATGATTTCAAAGGTCCTGGTGTGGCCCTCGCTATGTATAATGTTGATGAGGTTTGTCTTATCTCAGTTTGGCCATCATGCCAGAACCTTTTTGTGGATTTTAAGCCATATGTTGATCAAGTTTGGTAACAAACTCTCGTATACTTGTCAGTCTATTCGAGCTTTTGCTGACTCTTCCATGTCGATGGCATTTTCCAAGAAGTGGCCACTATACTTGAGCACCAAAAACACAATTCTTAAGAAATATGATGGCAGGTAAAAATAACCCTTTGCTTTCAATAGATAATTTATTTATTACTGGCTACAACACCTTTGGTGGTAATAGGCTCATCCCTACTTATTTCTTTTACAATGTGCATATCAACAAGTTTACTCTTAGAGTTTGCTAATTTAACAGTCCTATTACACTTTTTGTGATGCTAGTTAGGGAAAATGATAAAGTCGTGAACAACTGTACTCCCTTCATCAGGGTCTAATTCCACGTTTCTATCATATTGGTTTTTCTTTTTTGATGATTGTAGTGAAAAATTTCACTTTCCTCTTTCAACCAATGTGACTGAATTGTATGTTTGGCCCAAGTGTTAACAAATAATAAGGGATGTGTTGGAAAATGAACTTTTGGGACTAGTGCACAGGACCAAAAGTGTATATTAGCTCTTACTCTGTTCTCTTCTCTCTCGTAAGAAATTGTACAAAATGTTGATTTCTCGGACTGACACAGGTTTAAGGACATATTCGAGGAGGTTTATGTGGAAAAATGGAAGCAGAAGTTTGAAGAAAACTCTATATGGTTTGTATATTCAATTGTGAGTTATGTATTCATATAAATGTTTCCTGGGATAGTTTGAAATAGTTAATTCACTTTGGGCATATAGGTATGAGCATCGGCTAATAGATGACATGGTGGCTTATGCACTCAAAAGTGAGGGTGGATATGTTTGGGCTTGCAAAAACTATGATGGAGATGTCCAGAGTGATTTGCTTGCTCAAGGTGCTGTTGAAAACTTTGCCTGACGTTATTTTGTTTTCGATTTCTGCTACTTGTATATCACTGTCTTCATCTGATATGTACATGTGGATATATATATATATATATATATATATATATATGTTTCATGTGTATGCCATAATTTATGGATTCTCCTTTCTATACCACCTTGGATTTAGTTAGATGGACTTGTAGCTTCGTTTCCCTGTAGAATGCCAGACATAGTATTGATTAAGTGTTGGCCAAAAAAGAACATGTTGATTTTGGATTAATACTGTGAAATCTATAGTCATGGCATATTCAAGCAGGGTTTCCTGTTTTATATTAGATGATTTTCCTACTGTTCAGTACAGAAGAGGAGTGGTATCAGTTTCATTGTTAACTTTTTTCTTGGTGTATCCCCAATTTCTGTCATGTGAAAAGAGAAGTATAATTCAGGATATGTCTCAGGAATTCTGTAAAATGGGGTTAGATGGTTGAACTTGAATGTAATTTAATGAGTAAATCTGTGTTTCCAACTCCTATCAATTAGTAGAAATGCTCTCTCTGTCTCAACTCTCATGTCTGTTCTTTTTTTTTTTGCAGGATTTGGCTCTTTGGGCCTCATGGCTTCTGTGCTGGTATGTATCAAATGTTAACATTATTCATTTCTATGCCTCCAATTCTAAGTTTCTAACTACAATCAGTGCAGCTATCCTCAGATGGGAAAACAATCGAAGCTGAAGCAGCTCATGGGACAGTAACTCGTCATTTTCGGTTACATCAGAAGGGACAAGAAACCAGTACAAACAGTATTGCTTCAATATTTGCATGGACAAGAGGCCTAGAGCATAGGTACTGTTTGCATCTTTGCATACCATGTTGCATTTCTGTAAATGAAGTGCTACAACATGCTTTACAGTGGCAGTCTGCCTTTGATGAGAACAGTCTATCATGGTTTACTTGTCATCAAAAACACTATGGCATACATCTTTCCTGCTGGTACCAGATAATCTGATGACCATTATTGTTTTCAGGGGCAAATTAGATAAAAATGACAGGTTGCTAGATTTTGTTCGAAAGTTGGAGGCTGCATGCATTGAGACAGTTGAGGCAGGAAACATGACTAAGGATCTCGCCTTATTGATCCATGGCCCCAAGTAAGTGGAATCTGTTTGACAGCGTTATTCACATTTATAGTTAGTTGGGGTGTGTCACACTGGCTTTCGTTCCTTAAATTTCCTTCTCAGCTGTTTGGGACACATTTGTCAATTGGTTTTCCTTTTCTGTGCTCGACTAAAAGCGGTGTCTAAATTGGCCTAGAGGAATGGTTCTTCGTTGCCTGAACTGACAAGTTTCTGTTGTATGCAGGGTATCAAGGGAGTTCTATTTGAACACAGAAGAGTTTATTGACACAGTGGCAAAGAATGTTGAGCAAAAGCTTCGGGAACCTGCTCTGGTCTAATTGGATGCCTCTTAGTTGAGATGGTAATTGTAGGAAACCCTTAAAGAAAGTTTTGTGAACTTGTGGTACATGGAAACTTTTCTGTTTTGATTGTAAATTTAGGAAATTCAATCATATAAAAGGGTTTTTCCTAGGATATTTGCCCATTAATAAAGGCCCCTTAATAAATCCTTCCACAAATGTAGCCATTGCCAAGGTTAGATATGAACTTTTTCAATGGTGGCAATAAGAGAAATGTTAGGCACAGTTTTCTTTCTTCCACGTTCAGTTGGGAAGAAACATACATTTTCCCAGTTAAACTCGCTATATAAATAAATCATCTTAATTATCGTTTGAAGTTATTGAATTGGTCATTGGACTGAATGGAAAGAATAGGTTGACATATGGGTAATATCATTCATCCGACGAAATGTAATTCTTGTGTTTTTGGTTATGTTGGAAGGAATCAAACCATAATTATCTTAGTCTTTAACTGATTCAATCGCTCTGTGATACCTCTTGGTCTATGCTTGAGTTTTGTTTCTGGCAATCGGTCTGAGCTTGTGTTTAACTGATGAAGATTAATTTCATTACCAACACCAGTTGCATACTGAAGCTTCAGTTTGAAATGATCTTAATTATGTATATGGTAACTTAAAATATCATAAGGGGTTAATCTTCACGATCGAGTTGAGAGACTCGAGCATCTTCTCTGGCTTTTAATTTGGATTTAATAGTTACTGAACTTGGATATATGGTAGTGATTTGTTCAAAACTTGCTCTTAGATACTACTAATAAAGTAGCAAGTAATACCTAAAAGGCTCAATGCAGTGTTACAAAGTGCCATGATCTTTCAGTTCAAACTTCAAGCAGAATGATAGTTTTTCTTTTTCTACTCTAATCATACATATCTTTCGGTACTTGTAAAATTGCAATTTCCTTTTCTTTCTTTTTCTGAAAAAGACAAGACACTAGTGACAAGTCTCTTTTACAGTCGTACAAATTAACTGGATTCTCAGTTGCTTTGATAACCCTTTTACCCTCCATATATAAATACTCTTGTGTGGATATATGAGAGAGCTAAGAGAGAGAGAAAGAGATTATGAACTCTGCTAGCTGTAATATTCCACATTTTCCATTCATCGAGTCTGGGAAGCAAGATTACAAGCTCTCTTAAGCAAAATATGAGGTACAGTTATAAATCAGTACTAGTTGCAATTCTTTTAGTGTTCATGCTATTGGAAGGGATGTTGCTGAATGTTCATCTCGATTTGAAGAGACATTCTTCAAGATCAAGCTCGTCAAAAACTGTTTTCTTCAAGGTATGGAAATTCAACTACAACTACAGTGAGGGGAATGGTAGAAGCTTGAAGCACAGAAGATTTGGCAACCATGGTTTCAGAGCAAGGAACCATTATCATCTGACAGATGAAGAACAGAAGAGAATCACACCAAACGGCGCAAACCCACTTCATAACCGGTGATGATGATTAGTCGAGACTAATTGAGTGCTTCATTGATGTCCAAACATGTGCAACTTCATATATAGCTGGGCCTTCAAGCACTAGTGTAGTACTGCTGCATGTCCAAACTTTGTGCAACTGTCATTGTTATTGATGAATTTTTCTGGCAACTTGCTTGTAACCATCATAGCTTATAAAGCTTAATTTGTTTCATTCTAGCTGTACCATTTTTCTGTATATTTTAATTACTTCCATCCTGGTTCATCTTCTTCGTGCTATACTTCATTTAATTATAAGTTAGGGACATGCCATTTTTGTCCTTGTTTTGAATTTCGCAATTTTGGTCCATGTGTTTAACAACCTTCGTAACTTTAGTTCTTTCTTCATATTGATGTTAAAACAGGCACTTTCTTCCCACTGTCAAGTAATATTTATATTTTCAACCTTAAAGTGAAATAGATGTTCCGAGTTGAAAAGAAAAATGATCAAAACAGGTACGCACTACGCAAGTCATTTTACATCAAAACAAAGAAAAAACCTAAACAGGAAAAGTTGTCAAATACAAGGACCAAAATTTCGATATTCAAATGACCCAACGCAACACGAATAATATTTGATCCTATTGTTTGGATTCTAGCCATTCAAATCAATAAAGACCACCAGGATGTTCTCTGAACCATCTTTCAGTAGCACTGTTGAGAAAGGACCGAAGGAGAAAAAGGAATTGATACTAAAGAGAAAAGGGCACTTTAATTTGTGTCAGTAATTTTTCCTTGGAGTAATAATCTTGTTATTACATAAAAGATGCCCACACTACTAGTACTGGCACTGTCATAATCTGAAAAGGGAAAATTGCTAATGCCTGGCAAAAAGCAAAGCTAGCTAGCTCATTCAGGTCTCAAGTGACTTGTCACCTTCTGAGAGGGCAATTCGATTAGAGAAACCGAAGAAATAGACGTTAAGCAACAAAATGCCAACGAAAAAAGCAGACGAACAAACTCAAAATTCTCTTTTGTTTCACAATTTCACAGCTGGCCGGAGAAGATCTTCATCTGCTTTATCCCCAACTGTGGATATATGAAGGATAGTGACCCTACTACTAACCCTAACGAGATTGCAATAATATATGGATCATTAGGGGTTTTAGGGACGTCAGACATTCTCTTGGGCTCGTGAGTTAGAGAGAGGTTAAGTTCCAACCTGCCAAGAAGTTGAAGAAACCCAGAAAATCAGATCCCAGTTATCAATGGCGGGTTTTGAAGAGTCAGTGTAATGGAATAGGGACAAGAGCGACTCGGCTACAAAATGGGCTTTAGGGCAGAGGCTCTTGTGGTTGTGCATGGATGGATGGACCATAGTCTAAACTCCATGCATGGATAGACCGTCGTTTTTGTCAGTCTCTCGGCTCGAGCAGAATTTCAGAATCACTTGTATGTTCTTTTTCACTATTTTGGCATGGTCCTTTATCTCTGACTATTCTCTTTTTTGTTTATAAAGATTACCATTGTACAATACCACAAGAATACCATGTAGAAGGCCACAAGCTATCGCAGTGAAGATAAAAAGATGACTTTTTTTTTTTTGGTTACAAAGGAGGCCTAAAAGGCCTGAAACAAAAGGAAAAACAGAAAATTAGCCCTCAGGCCCTGTTCTAACTCTCCTAGCTCTTGGGAGATTGCAAAGATCATCAGTGAAAGCACTAGCAACATGAGGGGGAGGGGTGTCAAAAATCACAATACCATAGTCATGGCTGAGACTTCCCTTAGCAAGAGCATCAGCAGTATAGTTGCATTCCCTGAAAATATGTCGGATCCTAACGTCTTCAAAACCATTGATTAGATGTCTACAACTGTTGATAATGTTGCCTAAAGGATGAGATATAGGGCAACCATCAATCAGCAACTTAACAAAGATAGCCGAGTCAGATTCTACTTCAAGCTTTCTGATATTCAGGTCAGAAGCAAGTTTCAACCCAGAAAGCAACCCCCTAGCTTCAGCATTGATGATTTGGCCAACCCCCAAGTTTATGCTGAAGCCTGACAACCAGATAAAAAGATGACTTATCGTCATATCTTTCAATTTGTATAATTCCCAAAAAAAAAAAAAAAAGTCTTTCAATATGTATAAGTGGCTAACGTTCTAAGAGTACGAACTTTGAGTGAATAATTAGGGTGCCAACGCTTTGCAATTTTAATACTATTCAAGTAAACTACATGCATTCGGTGTGATAATGCAGTAACCTAAGCACAAATTAAGCTTACTGGTTATATAACCCACATTCAGTGTTGTCATGTAAGCAAGCAAGCAAAGCAATAAAATGATTCATTTTGTGAGGGCGGCTAGAGTGCTATATTAGGTGAGCAAGTTGAGTTTTCAGTAAACACGTCCAAAAAAAAAAAGTTGAGTTTTCAGTAAAGATGTCCAACAACATGTACAGCAACAAATAACAAGTAGCCATATCAATACATAACGAAACAACGAATCTCTTTAAGAGTACCTCTTGACACTTGATTGGCCACTTTTAAGGTTTTCTTTGGATAAACTCTATTAATTAATAAATTTGTAATTTTGAACACATTAGGATCGGAGGAGCTCCACAATTATGCATTGGTTACCATTTGCTCGAGACCTAAACTAGCAAATGTCTGTTTTTCTCCCATTTAGATCTAAATATAACAATGAGTTAGTTGCCAAGTTACCATCAAGATGCTACTCATGTCTCAATGCATAAAATTACTTTACAAATGAAACTTTGTGATGTAGGACGAGAATGGACCCAGTTTAGCCGAAAAACCATAAAAGTAAAGAAGCGGTGTAGAATCAAGAAGAGTGATTGGAAAATAGGTAACTCACGCGTAATCAGGTTACTAGCCGCTGGAATATTCAAGAAGATTTGGTTTTGGACTTTTCGGGTTTCTCGTGCGAAAAGTCAGGTTTTGATTTTGAATCAGATTTGACTAACTTTTGGTCAGAATGTCCGTTTGAAACGCATGATACCTTTCTAGAATGGGAACGACGAGATCTTCAAGACTCACTTTAGCGAGCCCTATCAGATTTAGGCCAAAATGTATCGTCTTAATTATCCGATTCGTGATTTAATATTTTTAGGTTAGTTTTACATTATTTTTATTTTAGGTTTTCTAGTTTATTTTGGATTTGTTTTATTTTAATCCGTGGGCTTTAGGGTTTCATTGTTAGTCGCCCTAGGGTTTCTTTTCCCATATATAAGCAACCTTAAACGGCTGCAGAACTATCTTTTATCATATTATCAATCAAAATTGAGAGTTTTCTCTTTTATATCTGGTGGACTCCAGAATCCTTTATTTTAGGTTTATTGCTTGTAAACCTAGGTTACACGCTTCCCGCGTCACTTTGTCGACAACATGTGGTCGGCAATGTAACAGAAAAATTGTTTTCTAAAAATAAAAAAAAGTAAAAGTTGGCGGATAATCTTTCTCAGGTCCAAATTTAATCATGGGCCTTATCATCAAATTCAAGCCCATCAGATAAAAAAGAGCGGGAGAACTAGTCAATGGTCAGTCTGAAAAGAGTCAGCAGTAGGTGAAAGGACTCTGAAAAAACTTGACTGATTAGCTCTTCTCTCTTTATAGTCCCCCTCACTGTACATAAACTGCAACCCATCTTCCACCTCTCCTCTTTGTGTTAATCAGATCCAGCTTTTAGTTTTCCTTCCATCCCTGAGATGGATGCTTTATTCAAGCAGATCAGTGAATACAAATATAGATTGTTTGTGTTTCGGAATGGGAGGTTTAGGAAATGTAGAGCGCCTTGCGTATATTCTTCTTGCTCTCGCGAACCCGCAGCAGAGTACTACGATTCCGATTTCACCAAAAGAGAGGTATTTTGATAAATCTTTTTGATTAAGCATATATAGGATCAGAACTTGTTTATAATATTGTGTAGTTGATTACAATAAGATTAATGACTACTAGTAGGATTGTCCAAACTGATGTTACAGAACCTTTTGTGTTTGGAATACTGTGATTGCATTTACATAGGAATTTTATAATTAATTTGTGAGTGTTTAATTGGTTTACTTTTGCGATTAATATAGGGAGCTGGACTGGCTGAAGGGTGTTATTAATTTGCTCTATTCAAATAGCACACTTAATAAAGTGTATCCTAAGGGGTGGCTATATATTAGCCAATTTTTTAGTAGTGAGCGTGAGCTGTTCTCTTGAAGGCAATCCAACTAGGCAAGAACCATTGTAATTGGCCTAGTGGTTCTTGCCTAGTTGGGTGTGCTCCCTAACCTTGGTTCGAATCCCGAAGCTGTCAAAGTGGTCAGGCACTGTGCTGCAATGCACAGTTGGAGCATTTCACATGCACCGAAGAGGTTTATCTTGGACCTAAGAAGCCTTTGGGTTCCCTTTGACAAAGTCAAAAAAAAAAAAAACTAAACTCTATTGTGGTCTGCTTGTGAAGTAATAAAAGTAGAATTTACCGTATGCGAATGATTTGTTAGGTTTGAATGGCATTTAAGGCATAGAAATACATAATGACCGTAGACTTTAGTCACTTAAATTTGATTTTGCCTAATTAGGATTCTTTTGTGAATATTTAAAAAAAAAAAAAAAAACCCTTTAGCCCACACCTCCTTTACATAGGTCAGTAAGAGAATCGAACCCATGACCTTTACAATATTGGAATTATGACTTACTAACAGCTCACAGCTCACAGCTAACCTACATATGTTATGTTGTAATGTAATTACAGTTCATTAATTAAGTCATTGTTGGAGTGTGATATACTTTATGACTTATTTACTAAGAGATTGCCATTGTAATGATACTTATACGCGCGGTTATATCCAATTGCTGCCCTTTCGTTATTTTGGTAATTTATAGACTATAGTCATTGTAACCAATTGTTGATGTTTGGTCTCAGGGCTCTTCAAACAATGAGTTTCAGGCCGCCAAATGAGGATTTCTGCCTTCATGGCATTTCTAGCATTTGGTGAAAAGGTGGAAGCCACACACATCGGGATGTATCAACAACCAGACAATCTCTCTGGATCAAGCTTTCAATGAGGTGCAGAAGCTCTTGAGGGTCTCTAACAACTTATTTATTACTTCTTTGACTGTAAAAATTAATACTTGTTAACGAATGACCTCTCTAAAATAAAATAGAGAAAATCAGTTATCTGTTAGACTCGTCAGTCTTTTATTACTTATTTGACACCATTTCCTAGTTCTCCAAAAGAAAATAGTTAATGTCCTTTCATTAGCTAAAGTTGTGAATGGAAGTTACTAACCAAATCAACTAAAACTTTTTATATATCAAATCAATTAAAGCTTCATTCAACTTGACAAACTTACATTCAGGAAGTACATAGCGGCTTCGTTAAACTCAACTAACCACCAACATTGGGAAGAGTACCACACTGTATTCGGCAAGACTTATTACAAACTTCTATCACTAAGATATATCAACTCAAACTTGAAAAGATTTTTTCCCCCCACTGAATCTAAATATAATTAGTAGTCACTAACCAAGTAACTGTTGCCATAGTACTGATGTAATTAGGATCACACAAGTGTCAATACACAGATGAATAGCAATAGGACCATTACAGCCTTCACAAGGCACTCTAGCTTGTATAAATACACACCAGATTGTAAAGTTCAAGTATTGAATGAAACACAAAGTTCTCAAACAAATTTTAGTCATTCAATCATGCTTTTACTCTGTTTATTTATGCATTTCTATCATGGTATCAGAGCTGATGCCTAACGGCCTGATTCACCGTTCTTCAAGTTCATTCACCCATTAGTCTTTGTTCTACTCCACTCCTCAATTCTTCTATTTCTACTTCAACAACTCAATATCCCTTTTTTTTCTCTTCATAAACACCTTGTCTCTTCTTCTTTCTGCAATACTCAACACACTTTCTCTCTCACATCAGTACACCCGTATTTCATTCCTTCACCATCAATATGGTTGATGCAATGAATCCACAGGCTACTCCACCAAATACACCTCCAAACATGAACAACACCGCACCACCAGTTTTTCAACTTTCTCCTGAGGTCACTGCCCAACTTCTTAATCCAACTGTTACCCCTCAACAAATTTCGTCTCTTGTGCCTATCAAATTGAACACGGGCAATTATGTGCTATGGAGATCTCTTCTCACTCCCATCCTACAACAATACAATATGTTTGGCATTGCTAATGGCACAGAACCTTGCCCTCCCATTTTTCTATCAGATTCAACCAAAATCAATCCGGCATATACAGAGTGGTTGAAGCGAGATCGTACCTGTCGAATATGGTTGACTGCTACCCTCTCTGATGCTGTTCTTCCATTCCAAGTGGGCACAACGACAGCTCAGTCTCTGTGGGTGACCCTTGAGCGACGACTTGCGGCCACAACTCGCTCCCATGTCTTACAACTCCGCCGTCGACTTCAAACTCTCCAGAAGGGTAACTCAAGTATGCAGGCATACCTCCAACAATTGAAAGAGATCTCTGATGCTCTCGCTCATGCTGGTGAACCCCTTGCCGACGCTGACCTCGTGGCTCACACTCTCCATGGTCTCCCACCAGATTATGATGCATTTGCAACCTCAATTAGAGTCAGAGCAGACCCAATTTTACCTGAAGAGCTTCATGGCTTTCTTCTTAGCGAGGAGGTTGAGCTCCTTCGCCGAACAGAATCCCTCAATCCCCATCTCAACCCTAACCCACCTCAAGCCTTTGCTGCTTTTACTCAGCACCAAAACCCGTCCCGGCCCAATAACAACACTTTCTTTCGACCCAGAGGTCCACCACCACACCCAAATGTTCAGCGCCCACTTCAGCCACGTAACCCCAACACCCTTCCACGCTTATTTTTCAGACCACCATCCCACACACCACGTCCCTCCTTCAACTCCGGTGGTCCAAGGGTTCGCTGTCAAATCTTTGGTTGTAACAATCACATTGCCCTCAACTGCTTCCAACGCATGAATTATGCGTTTCAAGGACGAGCACCACCTGCTCGATTTCAGGCAAACTATGCTACTCAAGCTCCACCACAACCACCATCTCTTCCGGCCTCTGTCACCACTTGGTATGCTGACTCTGGTGCTACCAACCACATCACCAATGACCTCTCCACCATGTCTATTGCCTCAGAATACACTGGCCTTGATAATGTCTCAACTGCAAATGGTGAGCAGCTCCCCATCACACACATTGGCTCGTCCTCTACAACTCCTGCAAACATTGGGTCCTCTGCTCAATCTGGTTCAGTCCTTAAACTTAACAACATTCTTCATGTTCCATCTGCTTCACAACATTTACTTTCTGTCAATCAATTTTCTCATGACAATCATTGTTACTTCGTTCTTACTCCATATTCTTATGTTGTAAAGGATTCTACATCGGGGAAAGTTCTGTTTCAAGGCCCTATTGAAGGAGCCCTCTATCCCATTCATCTCCACATTCATCGACCGTCCCCTCCAGCAGCTCTTTTTACCTCAACTGTTTCTTCTTCTCTTTGGCACAGTAGGCTTGGTCATCCTTCCACTCCGGTGCTCAACCACATTTTGTCCACCTTCCAACTCCCTGCATCCAAGACCAAGAACAAGTCTAGTTTTTGTTCGGATTGTCAGCTTGCTAGAAGCTCTAGATTAGCATTCAGTCTTTCCAAATGTAACAATACTGCTCCTCTTCAAATCATCCATTCGGATGTTTGGGGGCCTGCACCTGTAACATCTTTGAGCAATTTCAATTACTATGTTACTTTTATCGATGATTGGTCTCGTTATACTTGGATTTTCCCCATTCATTCCAAAGCCAATGTCTTCCATGTTTTTAAACAATTCAAGAGCTCAGTTGAGAAACAATTTGATCTCTCCATTAAAACATTGAGAACGGACAATGGTGGTGAATATTGTAGCAATCAATTTGCTAGTTTTCTTGCCGATCATGGCATCTCTCATCAGTTTTCTTGTCCCCATACTCCTGAGCAAAATGGCTTGGCGGAAAGAAAACACCGACACATCATTGAACTCACCAGAATTTTATTCTCCCAATCTGGATTACCTCATCAATATTGGGCAGAAATTGTGCATACAGTTGTCTATTTGATCAATAGACTTCCCTCTAAAACCCTTCAGAACATCAGTCCACTTCAAAAGCTGTTACATTGTGCTCCTGACTACAAATTCCTGAAAGCCTATGGATGTGTGTGTTACCCTTGGCTTCGACCCTATACCAGTAACAAATTTGATCTTCGGAACAAGGCCTGTGTGTTCATTGGTTATGCCATTAATCACAAGGGTTATAGATGTCTTGATCCTCAATCTGGCAGAGTCTATATATCTCGGCATGTCGTGTTTGATGAATCTCAGTTCCCATTCAAGATCCTACAATCTCAATCCTCTATCTCAAACACACAATCTCAACCTTCTCTCTCAAACAACACTATATCACCCACAATCTTTCCACCAGCTCCTCTTCTGTTTTCGCATCAAATTCCTTCACACCAATCAACTTCGCTTACACCATCTTCCCCTGAATCACCAATCGAACCTCCTACTTTTAATCCTCCACTCTTTCCTTCCTCACCATGGTCACCGCCATCTGATTCACCTTCTCCGCCACCTCCTCGTCAAACTTCTAGACGACAACCCAAACCACTCCCACCTCCTCACCCAATGACTACCAGATCCAAAGTTGGTATCTTCAAGCCAAAGGTATACCAAATCAAACATCCATTTCATTCAGCTTTTCTTTCTTCAGTTAACATTTCATCCCTTCCCACCACATTCCACCAAGCTGCCAAAGATTCAAATTGGCTCCAAGCTATGCATGAAGAGATCAATGCCCTTCATCAGACTAACACTTGGTCTTTGGTCCCTTACCAACCTCATATGAACTTAATTGGATGCAAATGGGTTTTTCGAATCAAACAAAAGCAAGATGGGTCAGTTGAGAGATTCAAAGCCCGACTCGTAGCAAAGGGATTTCATCAACAGCAAGGCATCGACTTTACCGAAACTTTCAGTCCTGTGGCAAAACCTGCTACCATCCGATTGATTCTTACAATTGTTGTACAACATGACTGGTGCTTAAGACAACTTGATGTGTCCAATGCCTTCCTTCATGGGACCTTACATGAAGAGGTCTATATGATCCAACCTCTTGGTTTTGTCGACCATGCTCGCCCAACACATGTGTGCAAGTTACACAAGTCTATTTATGGCCTCAAACAAGCGCCACGGTCTTGGTATGAAGAATTGCACCATCATTTACTTTCTTTGGGTTTTAGAGCATCCATTTCAGACACCTCTCTTTTCATCAAAATTGACTCCACCATCACCTTTCTCTTGGTCTATGTTGACGACATAATACTCACAGGCAGCTCTCCGAGCTATTGTGATTCTCTGATTGCCCAACTGAGCACCAAGTTTGCTATGAAAGACCTAGGCCCCTTGCACTATTTTCTTGGCATAGAGGTTACTCGTGATTCGAATGGCCTTTACCTTTCTCAATCCAAATACATATGTGATCTTCTTCACAAAACCTCCATGATTGAGGCCAAACCTTTTCCCTCTCCAGCCTCTCCCACTAATCTTGATTACCATAGTGGAGAACCCCTCAAAGATCCTTCCTCCTATCGGTCAATAGTCGGTGCCCTTCAATATTTAACATGGACGAGGCCTGATATAGCCTTCTCTGTTAACAGGGTTTGTCAATTTATGCACAACCCGAGAACTTCTCACCTCATTGTCGTGAAAAGAATCTTGCGTTACCTCAAAAGTACACCAGACATGGGTCTTCACTTCACAAAAGGGGCTGCTGCACTAACCATCTTCTCTGATGCAGATTGGGGGGGTTGTCCCACTGATCGCCGCTCAACTACCGGGTATTGCATCTACTTAGGCAACAACTTGATCTCCTGGTGTGCCAAGAAGCAACCCACTGTGTCCAGGTCATCCACCGAAGCTGAATATAGGGCTTTAGCATACTCCCTTGCAGATATTGAGCTTAGCATTTTTCTTCCTTCTCCACCCTCCTTTTATTGTGACAATGTCAGTGCAATTGCCCTCACAGCCAATCCAGTCTTTCACTCTAGAACCAAGCACATCGACATGGATTATCACTATATTCGCGAGTTTGTAGCCCATAAGTTGATCACCATCCATCATATTCCCTCTCTTTTTCAAATAGCCGACATCTTTACCAAACCTCTCCCAATTCAGCGTTTTGCTCTTATCAGTTCCAAGCTGACATCTCTCATTCCCAATGTCAGCTTGCGGGGGGATGTTGACAGTATGCATCATAACTCACACATCATCACTGACCTGGACAGAGTAGAAGATGAATCACCAAACCAGTCAGCTGCTGAAGTGTCAAAACCAATCAAAACTAAAGCATGCTCAACAAGACAAGCTCTGGATAAGGATAACCTGCACAACTCAAATGGAGCTCAAAGACAAAATACAACTCTGCAAAACAAAGCCAAAAGACACATTGCCATGGTGCAACAGATGTAGCAGAGACCAGACCTGTGTGTTGCCATAGTACTGATGTAATTAGGATCACACAAGTGTCAATACACAGATGAATAGCAATAGGACCATTACAGCCTTCACAAGGCACTCTAGCTTGTATAAATACACACCAGATTGTAAAGTTCAAGTATTGAATGAAACACAAAGTTCTCAAACAAATTTTAGTCATTCAATCATGCTTTTACTCTGTTTATTTATGCATTTCTATTAGTAACCATGACAAATATACGTATTCTTATAGTCAAAGGGTCAATCTGAATAAACAGTCAGAAGTAGTAGGTGAAAGACTGTACATTGGAAAATTCATTGATCTGAAATTCTGAATTTGAAATCAACTGTGCTGATTTCTTCGCCCTCGCTTCTCTCTGTTACGCCTTCACTATATATATATATATATATATATATATATATATATATATATAATAGGCTTCATTGCTGTGCCCTAAAAACAGCAACCATCTTCCTTCTATGTGTGTTAATCCGATCTTGCTTCTAGTTTTTATTCCATCGATCGGTCATTCGATCTCTTCCTAACATGGATGTTTTATTCAAGCAAATTGATTTTACATTCATGTTGTCTTTGTTCGGGAACGGAAGGTTTAGGAAATGTAGAGCCACCTGGAATGCATGTAAGAATTTCTATATCAATTTATTTTTCCAGGTTGTTGTTCTGATAAATGAGTAAAATAACAGTTGTTGTTTTGTTTGCATACGACAACACAAAATTGTTGTATAGATGATGATATTTTGCTTTGTATATGCTGTTTACACAGGATGTTTTATGGGAGGAAAGCAAAGGCGGCAAACTGGCGCAATAAGGCTTTCATGACCCTGCAGGAGAGATCCTTGGTTGAGGCTCAAGCCTGATGCGTGTGTTGATGTATTCTGGGAGGAAATCAAAGGCGGCAAAGTGGCGCAATAGGGCTTTCATGACCCTCGGAGAGATCCTTAATTAGTTGAGGCTCAAGCATGATGAGTGTGTCTGAGCTGGTTTGACGTCGCTCATCTCAAGACGTGATGAGCTCCTTCACCTGGAGATAAAATTCCAGTATTTGCCGAGTGTATCGAGCGAGTTGGAATATGCCCAACTGAATCAGATGCAATGCTATAGACTTCATATCATTTTACTTTGACTTAGTTCCGGACCTAACATATAAGCTTATGGGTTTGTTTTTGGTGGCTGCAACTTTTGTAGTGAAGAGGACTTCCATTTCAAGTTTTATGACCATGAATTTTACAAGAATCCCTAATATATAGTCCTCACAGTACTCCAGGGAGAAACAGGATCGGTAAAAAATATCATGTTTGGTAAAATTCTAAAGTAAAGGGGATATAGGAATCATCTGAGGTCCAGAATATTAGCCTCGGGAGACAATTTGTTTTCGATAATCCAATCAAGCTCTAGATAAATTGGTTAACTAATGGCTAGATAAAAAGAAAAAGAATAGTGCATGAACACATCCAAACCCGAAAACACTTCTCTCTGTTAATTCCCGGTCCACATTTTTTTAGTAAATACTATGGTTCCAGATTAGGGGAAAACATCACCAATGGTCACTGAGTTATGACTTATTCGACACTTAACTCACTGTATTTTCAACAATATCACTTAACTCACTCAGTTTTACATCCGTCTTTCACTTAACTCACTGTCGTTAATTTTGCCGTTAAAAGCTATTAAAATTGAGGGTATATTTGTCTAAACACTAAAAAAATGCATTTCTATCTTTTTTTTTAAAAAAAAAAAGACAATTTTTTTTTCAAATTATATTTAAGTTAAAAAAATCATTTTTTATTAGAAATCTCATAAATTTAAAAAATTGAAAAAAGTCTAATAAATGTAAATTGAGGGTATATTTATCTAAACACTAAAAAAATGCATTTCTAACTTTTTTTTTAAAAAAAAAAGACAATTTTTTTCAAATTATATTTAAGTTAAAAAAATCATTTTTATTAGAAATTTCAGAAATTTAAAAAAATTGAAAAAAAGTCTAATAAATGTAGTTTTTTTAAGTTAAAAATGATTTTTAAGTGTTTTGACAAATATACCCTCAATTTTAACGGCTTCTAACGGTAGAATTAACGGCAGTGAGTTAAGTGAAAGACGGATGTAAAACTGAGTGAGTTAAGTGATATTGTTGAAAATACAGTGAGTTAAGTGTCGAATAAGTCATAACTCAGTGACCATTTGTGATATTTCCCCTCCAGATTATTATGTGGCAATATCGTATGATAGCCGGGCCAATAGCATCTCGTCATGTCGGCCTAATGCATGGCCAATTACCCTTAGTCCAGACCAATATCATTTGAATCAATCACATTAATCTGTTACAACATGATATGAAATGGTTCGAGACTATACACAATATATGCATATCCACATCTCGACCGTTTAGTTTTTAGGTACTAATGTATAGATCATCTCTGCAAAATTTCAACTAAATTGATGGTCGTTAAGGCACTGATAACTACCTTAAAGCTAGTACGGTTCAGGTTGGACATATTCAGTTCGTCCATTAGTGGTTTAAGCGAGTTAGATACCTTAAAGATTATCAATTTGGCTGAAATTTTGCAGAAATGATCTATACATCAGTACCTAAAAACTGAACGGTCGAGATGTGGATATGAGACCGAAACGTCCGCACTATTGTTAAAGTGCGGACGTCGACGCTGCAGCTCGGCTCGAGGCGCGACGGAGCGGCGGAGCTTGCCGGACTGAAGCCAGGGGTCGGACGGACGGGTCTGCAGTCGGTGGAGTCGCCGGCGACGTGGTTGCAGCCTTGCCCAGAAACCTGCAGTTGCAGGTGAGCTCGATGCCCAGAAACCTGCAACTCCGACCTCCTCCGACCTCGAACGCTGCCCAGAACCGTCCGCCAAGCCTCCAGCCTCTGTCCGCCAAGCCCCGAGCCGCCGTCGCCGCCTGGAACACCGCCGCTGCGTCGCCGTCCGCTTCAGAACCCGCCTGTATATATATATATATATATATATGACTAAATTCAGTTTAGTCCCTCGAACTTTAGGGCTAAAATCACTTTGGTCCCTGATTTTTTTTTTTAATCACAATGATCCATGTACTTTCAAATTACATCACCCTAGTCCAAAATTTGACTTTGACTCGAAATATGACGTCATACGCTGAGTTGGCCCCGACATGGGGCCCCACTTTTTAGCATTTGACCCTCCAATAAGGGTAAAATAGACATTTACCCACCATCCCCAATTGCAAACCTTTTTTTTTTTTGTCTGCAATTCCAGACCTTAAGCCACCACCACCGCCGTTTTAACCCTCCTCTCTTCTCTCTACCCCTCCGAAAAGAAACAGAGACTAAGTCCAGAAGATAGAAAGAAATGGTGGACTGATTCCGGTCTTCTCTTCAAGTAGGTGGGCACATCATCGACGACGCCCAGAAGATACACCAGGAAGCGGGAGAATGATCAGAAGAGAAGAGATTGCGAAGCAACTTTTGCTGGGTTTCTGTATGAGAGAGAGTTCGAGGAGAGATAAAGTAAATCTAGAATTCTCTCTCCTTCACCGCTGGTCTCTTAAGCACCACAACACTCACCTCCACCTCTACCATGCTCCCCCGTCTCCG